>NC_142875.1:54080000-54380000 GCF_051225735.1 Oryctolagus cuniculus | reverse complement strand
GGAATTTGGAAAACATTATGCTGAGTGTAATAAGCCAATGCCAAAGGGACAAATACCACTTGTTCTCCTTGATAGGTGACACCTAACTGAGCACCAAAAAGGAAACCTGTTAAAGTGAAATGAACACTATGAGAAATGGTGACTTGATCAGCCCTCACCCTGACTGTTGATGGGCAACTAAATATGATATCCCTCTTAGTACTTTTTTTGTTTGTTCTACTTAATACTTTTGGTTGAATACTGTAATCAATACACAATTCTTCTTAAGTGCTGAAACTTAACTGAAAAGTGATTGCTGTTAAATGTAAGAGTGGGAATAAGAGAGGGAAGAGATGTGCAATTCGGGACATGCTCAAGCTGACTTACCTCAAACGGTAGAGTTAGAAACATACCAGCGGATTCCAATTCAATCCCATCAAGGTGGCATGTACCAATGTCATCTCACTAGTCCCAGTGATCAATTTCTGTTCACAATTGATCATAATGATAGGACTAAGAACCAAAGGGATCACATAAACAAAAATAGTGTCTGCAAATACTAGCTGATAGAATCAAAATGGGAGAGAATGGTCCAACATGGGAAGTGAGATACACAGCAGACTCATAGAATGGCAGATGTCCTAAACAGCACTCTGGCCTCAGAATCAGTCCTTAAGGCATGCGGATCCGGCTGAAAAGCCCATGAGAGTATTTCAGGCATGGAAAGCCAAAACACTATGGGAAAAAAAAAAAAACTAAATGAAAGATCTCTGCGAGTGAGATCCCAGTGGAAAGAACAGGTCATCAAAGAAGGAGGTACCTTTATCTGAAGGGAGGAGAGAACTTCCACTTTGACCACGGCCTTGTCTAAATATAATCACAGTCAGTAAACTCAGAGGGCTTCCATAGCCTTGGCAGCTCATGACAAGAGCCTAGGGTGATTACTGATGCCATAAACAAGAGTGTCAATTTGTTAAGTCAACAACAGGAGTCACTGTGCACTTACACCTCATGTAGGATCTCTGTCCTTAGTGTGCTGTACATTGAGATTTAATGCTATAACTAGTACTCAAGCAGTATTTTTCACTTTATGTTTCTGTGTGGGAGCAAACTGTTGAAATCTTTACTTAATGTATGCTAAACTGATCTTCTGTATATAAGGAGAATCGAAAATGAATCTTGATGTGAATGGAAGGGGAGAGGGAGTGGGAAAGGGGAGGATTGCGGGTGGGAGGGACGTTATGGGGGGGAAGCCATTGTAATCCATAAGCTGTACTTTGGAAATTTATATTCATTAAATAAAAGTTTGAAAAAAAAACACTAAATGAACGATCTCTCTGAGTGAGATCCCAGTGGAAAGAACAGGCCATGAAAGAAGCAGGTACCTTTCTCTGAAATGAGGAGAGAACTTCCATTTTGACTATGACCTTGTCTAAACAAGATCAAAGTCGGTGAACTCAAAAGGCTTCCATAGCCTTGGCAACTCATCACAAGAGCCTAGGGAGATTACTGATGCCATAAACAAGAGTGTCAAATTGTTAAGTCAACAACAGGAGTCATTGTGCACTTACTCCCCAGGTAGGATCTCTGTCCTTAATGTGTTGTTCAATGTGAATTAATCCAATAACTAGTTCTCAAACAGTATTTTACACTTTATGTTTCTGTGTGGGTACAATCTTTTGAAATCTTTACATAAATGCTAAATTGATCTTCTGTATATAAAGATAACTGAAAATGAATCTTGATGTGAATGGAAGGGGGGAGGGAGAGGGAAAAGGGAGGGTTGCAGGTGGGAGGGATGTTATGGGGGAGAAGCCATTGTAATCCATAAGCTGTACTTTGGAAATTCATATTTATTAAATAAAAGTTAAAAAAATTGAAATTATCCACATTTTTCAAATTTACATAACTATTATCAGGGATATTGGTGTACAATTCTAGCCATTTTTATCTCTTCATATTGGTCTGTTGTGATATATGTAGTCAATCTCTTCAGTTCGAATGTCTGACTTCTTTGTCCAATACTTGTCAATAAATGGCAATGGGATAAAAATATTTTAGATAAGTTTTATATAATCTCATGATTATTTCTTGATAAGCTTTCCTACAAAAATAATAGTAATAACAATTCCTTTAATTTATTTTCTTGTTAATCTCCAATTGCTAGTGCCAATTTAAACATCCACCATGAATGTCAGTTAATGCTTGCTTTAAGAAACTGAAAACCATTCTGTCAGTTGCCTCTTCACTTTCCTGACTGTTTCTTTGCAGTAAAGAAACTTCTCAATTTGATGCAATCCCAATAGTTAATTTTGGCTCTGACTGCCTGTGCTTCTGGGGTTCCAAGAAGTCTTTGCTGGTACCTATATCTTGCAGAGTTTCTCCAATGTTCTCTAATAAGTTGATGGTGTCAGGTCATATTTAGTTCTTTAATCCATGTTGAGTGGATTTTTATGTAAGGTGAAAGGTGGGGGTCTTGCTTCATGCTTCTGCATGTGGAAATCCAGTTTTCCCAGCACCATTTATGGAATAGACTGTCCTTACTCCAGGGATTGGCTTTGGATCCTTGATCAAATATAAGTTGGCTGTAGATGTTTGGATTGATTTCTGGTGTTTCTATTCTGTTCCACTGGTCTATCCCTCTGTTTCTGTACCAGTACCATGCTGTTTTGATAACAACTGCCCTGTAGTATGTCCTGAAATCTGGTTTTGTGATGCCTCTGGCTTTGTTTTTGTTGTACAAGATTGCTTTAGCTATTTGAGGTCTCCTGTGTCTCCATGTGAATTTCACTCCTCATGTATGTTCTCTGTCCTTAATGTGTTGTTCAAGGTGAGTTAATGTTATAACTAATACTGAAACAGTATTTTTCACTTTATGTTCTGTGTGGGTTCAAACTGATGAATCTTTACTTAATATATACTAAATTGATCTTTTGTATATAAAGATAATTGAAAATAAATCTTGATGTGAATGGAATCCAAGAGGGAGTGGGAGATGGGAGGGGTGTGGGTGGGAGGGAAGTTATGGGGGGGAAAAGCCATTGCAATCCATAAACTGTACTTTGGAAATTTATATTTACTAAATAAAAGTTTTTAAAAATTCACAAAAAAGAAACTGAAAACCTAAATTATTGTCTTCCTAAAATATTTTCCATAATACCTGTTAAAAGTTACATTACATATTTTCCTAAATATGAACTTCCTGTATTATAAAAATTGACAGTTTATCACTGTATTACCTGTTAATTTTGGATTGATGATGATTTGATGTATTTTTTACGTTTTTTCAGTCTAAGTATCATTTAATTGGTAAGATGTGTATTAAAGTTACTAATGGTATTTTTTTCATTTAATGATTTCTTGCTTGAAGATATAATTATTTATATTATTTATATATTGAAAGGCATAGAGAAAGCAACAGACAGAGAGAAGTCTCCCAATCATTGGTTTATTCTTCAAAAGCACACAACAGCAAGAATGGACCAGGACAATACCAGGAGCCTGGAAGTCCATTCAGGTTTTCCAGTACTTGAGCTGTCACCAGTGCCTCTTGGGGTGTACATTGACAGGAAGCAGAATTCAGGAGCAGAGCCAGGAGTCAAACCAAGATACTCTGATATGGAAGACGGACATCCCAATCAGCATATTAACTGATTTGCTGCACCAAATCCCCAACCCTATTTAACTACTTTTTAATCAATTATTCAGCTTGAATACTTTTGTTTAACACTTTCTTAAATTGTGGAAAACTGTTATGCTCATCTAGCCAATTCTATCAGTCTGAGAGTAGCCAACTTGAAGGAAATGCTAATGGCTAAAGCTGGGACTATTTGAGTGTCAAAATAAAGAGCAAATGGATTGTAATACAAAGAATACATTAAGGTGCATGAGTCCTGGGGCTGGCACCGTGGCTCACTTGGTTAATCCTCTGCCAGCGGCACCAGTATCCCATATGGGCACCGGTTCTAGTCCTGGTTGCTCCTCTTCCAGTCCAGCTCTCTTCTGTGGCCCAGGAAGGCAGTGGAGGATGGCCCAAGTGCTTGGGCTCCTGCACTCGCATGGGAGACCAGGAAAAAAGCACCTGGCTCCTGGCTTCGAATCAGCGCAGTGCACTGGCTGTGGCGGCCATTTGGGGGGTGAACCAATGGAAGGAAGACCTTTCTCTCTGTCTCTCTCTCTCACTGTCTAACTCTGCCTTTCCAATAAAAAAAAAAAAAAGAAAAAAATGAAAAGTAAGCTGCATGAGTCCGAAGTGTTATAAAGAAATGATTCAATAAGTAAATTAATGGAAAAAATGAACAGGTCTTCATTACAGCAGCAATTTTAATCAATAAATGTAGAATGAATGAAGAAAATGAAAAATTATCATTTAATGAAAAACCTAAAGTAAAAATTGTACCTGGCAAGAATCATCAGTTAATACTAAAATTGGTAGGCAGTAGTTTGAAAACAAACAGAGTATTTTTGGTGTAAAAAGTACCTTCCCATATTATGCTTTATTAAAAACAGAATTATAATAAATTTGCAATCAGTATATCTGGAATACACTACTTTAACCAACTACCCAAGTAAATTCTTCAGTAGTATTGAAGCTCTTTCATATCACTCACCTCCTGATATCATGAATGGAGAACACATCATTCCTGTAATACTATTGCCAGAAGAATATAATTTGATCTAATCATGATATAGCACAAAACACATCCAAATTGAGAGTCTACAAAATATCTGGCCAGTACTTTTCAAAAGTACCATGTTCGGCCAGCGCTGCGGCTCACTAGTCTAATCCTCCACCTTGCGGCGCCGGCACACCAGGTTCTAGTCCCAGTCGGGGCGCCGGATTCTGTCCCTGGCCCTCTTCCAGGCCAGCTTTCTGCTGTGGCCAGGGAGTGCAGTGGAGGATGGCCCAAGTGCTTGGGCCCTGCACCCCATGGGAGACCAGGAGAAGCACCTGGCTCCTGCCTTCAGATCAGCGTGGTGCGCCGGCTGCAGCGTGCTGGCCGTGGCAGCCATTGGAGGGTGAACCAACGGCAAGGGAAGACCTTTCTCTCTGTCTCTCTCTCACACTGTCCATTCTGCCTGTCAAAAAATTAAAAAAATTTTAAAAAGTACCATGTTCATGAAAGAAAACAAAAGAGTGACAAACTATTCCAGATTGAGAAGAACGCACAAGAATTAAATAAAAAAATGAGTAGTTGGACTGGATGTAGAAACTTATTGGGTATTAGGGAAAAAAACTGACAAGATTTCAGTAAGGTAAGTAGACTTGTCATTGGTAGTATGCCTATGTTAATTTTTTAGTTTTTATATCATCTTACATTTGTGTAAAATACTATCATTTGAGTATGCTAAAAACAGAGGATAAGGAAATGTAAGTACTGTTTTTACAACTTGATAGATGGAAATTAATTTCAAAACAAAAAGATTTAAAAAAATACATCAATCAGAGGCTAGCACTGTGGCATAGTGGGGAAAGACACCACCTGTAGTGCCATTATCCCTTATGAGCAGTAGTTCGAGTGTTGGCTGCTCCACTTCTAAGCTAGCTCTCTGGCATGGCCTGGGAAAACAGTAGAAAATGGCTCAGGTCCTTGGGCCCTTGCACCACATAGGAGATTCAGAGGAAGCTCTTGGCTCCCAGCTTCAAATTGGCACATCTCTTTTGGCAATTTGGATGTGTTTTGTGCTATATCATGATTAGATCAAATTATATTCTTCTGGCAAAAGATGATGGAAAACCTCTCTTTCTCCTCTATCTCTCTACCTCTGCCTCTCTGTAACTCTGACTTTCAAGTATAAAAATAAAATCTTTTTTAAAAAATACATCAATCAGCTCTCTTGAGTTCTCTGGATTATGTACCCTTTCTACAATACCATCCTTTTTATAGGGTTACATGGAGAATCCTTTATATTAAAATGCATTTATGATTTCACTAATTCTTAACAAAAATCAATTTGATGTAGAATTTATTTTAGTATGAGATATAGGATATAAATATACATTCCTTCTTTTCCTTTTTTTAACTCTTATTATATTTATTTGAAAGGCAGTATTACATAGAAAGATGAAGAAAGAGTGAGAAAGAGGTCTTCCATCTGCTGGTTCATTCCCCAAATGGCCATAATGGCCAGGGCTGAGCCAAGTTGAAACCAGGAGCCAGGAGCTTCATGTTGTTCTCCCAAATGCATACAGGGCCAAAATACTTAGACTTTTATCTGCTGCCCTTCCAGGCGCTTGAACAGGGAGCTTCACTGGAAGCTGAGCGGCTGGGACTCAAACCAGTGTTCACTATGGGATGCTGGCATTGCACGAGGGGGCATTACCTGCGAGGTCACCATGCCATCCCCATGCATATTTATTCTTTAAAATTTTAGTGAGTTGCCTCAACACCAGTTATTGGTTAATCAGTTTGTTATGTACTTATTAGAATTCTATTCTTGATGTATGTTAGTAATTATTAAATATCATTTGGGTTACTTTTTCATTTTCATCTTTGTTTTATTATCTCACCATTCTTGTGCCAGTATCATAATGCTTTTATTGTTATGATTTGATAACGTGATACTATATGGTAAGTCAAATATCTCTTCATTAGGCTTTAAATTTTTTAATTGAATAGTTATTTCTACAGGTACTTTCTTTTATTATAATAAAAGAATAAAATTTTATGAGATTCCTAAAAGTGTTATTAGGATTGTAATTATAATTGCATTATAATATTTTTTGTATATATATTCATTATTTCGTGCATGAATTTCTCCAAGAATTGAGTGAAATATTGTACAGTTTCATTGGAAAGTGATTAGAAAATTATTTGAACTCTGAGCAAGGTCAAGAAAAAAACTCCAGGGGCTGGCATTGTGGTGCAGCAGGTTAAGCCACCTCCTGTCATAACAACTTTCCATGTAAGCACCAGTTCCAGATGTGGCTGCTCCACTTCTGATCCAGATCCTTGCTAATGCACATGGGAAAGCAGCAGAAGATAAACCTTAGGCCCCTGCATCCATGTGGTAGACCCAGATGAAGCTCCAGGCTCCCGGCTTCAGCCTGGAGCATTCCTGGCTATTGTGACCATATGGGGAGTGAACAGTGGCTGGATCTCTCTGTCTTTCTCTCTCTCTTGCTCTGATTTTCAAGTAAATAGGTAAGTCTTAAAAAAGAAGAAAATGAAGAAGAAGAAGACAACTCCACATGCCATATATCATAGGACATATTTCTAAATTTGAGGAAATTCAGGTAAGAGATATTTTAAAATAGATATTCTATGATTCTTTTGGGACTATGGTAGAATCACATAAAAACCTTATCTTTAAGATGTAATTTCAGACTGGAAACACAAAATTTCTTCACAAAAAGAAGCTAAATCAAAGATGGTCTCAAGAATGGCAATTACTGATTATATAATGACCACCAAGTGAAAAAGCCACATCTGATAATTGAAGACAAAAACAATTAGATGTAAATAACATCATATAAACAAAGGATTAACCCGATATTCCTTAAAGAAGTAATCTTTAACTAAAAATGTTTCTGACAAATATGGCCATCAAAATTTGAAGAATCTCAATTAATGTGTTCAAAACTCATTATAGTTAGGTGAAGCAATAGTAAATTGCAAGATAGACCTGAGGAAATTATACAGAATCAGGTATAAAAAAGATAATATACAGCAAATATGAGAGGTCAAAATATTGAAAAGAGAATGATAATGCCTACAATATAATTGTATTTCTGAAAATGTAGAAGGCACAATGAAAAAGCAATACCTGACAAATGTTGATATATAGTTTTCCAAATATTCTGTAATGCAAGAATTTGTTGTTTCAGGAAGCAAATCAATATTCATACTTGATTCTTAAAAATTTTCCTCTTTGTAGTAGATTAATATAATCTAAAGAATTTGTGAAGGGAGAGAGAATGGGTAGAGACTAAGAAAGTGTATGAAAATGCTAAAGAGAAAGAAAATAGATCAACTATAAATGAAGTATAAATTATTAAGTCAGACAATAAACAACAAATACAGAATGTAATTGGTGGAGTAATTAAAGAAGGATCAAGAGGGATGAATGAAATTAATTACTGTAATTGAGTTATATTTTTTATAAGGTAGAAACAAACACCAAATATCTCCATGATTATTTTTCGTTCCAAGACGTCTAGTCTTTTAGTTTTCTGATTTTTGCAAGTGGCAATTGTTCTACCAGTAAATAGTAAAGTGTGTTTCTAGTGTTTAAACCACATAGTCTATAGTAAGTTGTTACAGCAACCCTAGCAAACTGATACAGAAACACACACACACACACACACACACACACACAAAGAGAGATCAAAGATGACTGAATAGTGAGAAACCACATTGTCCTCAGCTGCAGAAAGATACCAGAAAACAGAAAGGACCCCATTCTCAGCAGAATAACAGAAATTTTCAGTGGAGAAGTGACAGAGCAGAACAGCAGCTCTGGGGATAGTAAAGAAAGGGGCAGATATGCTACCGTGGATGAGCTACAAGGTGGAAAATGCCATCTTCACAGGACGAGGTAGGACCAAGTTGCCATGTGCATCACCACAGGCAGCTTTAACTAAGGGAGAAATTCACAGTCTAATCATTTACTTCAACTTCAGTCTGGAGAGCTGACTGGTATTTGAGTGACTACTTGTCTCTGAAAAGAGAAGCCGCATTGCTTCCATTTCCCTCTCCCACCCATCCCACCCCCATCCCAAAGTGCCAGACACACTTGGCTGTGTAGAGTCACAGCTGATCACTGTTCTTACTCAGGAAACAGCAAGCAGTTTCTTCTACTAGAAGTGACCATAGACAGAGTCAGGACAAATTACAGAGCAGAGGGCAGACACCCTGCATTTTGTAACTTGGGAGTTTGGGGCATAAACCTGGGAGATGCTCTCACTCTATGTGATCCACAGCAGGAGAAGGGAGGAGGAAGAATAACCTTCCGTTTCTTGGGGTAGCACCAGCAGCGGTCATAAAAAAATCAAGACTTAACTTCAGGAACTTGCCTTTGCACCTAAAAATTCAACGGTGCTGGGAGTTCCATGTACAAACCCCTGTATCATCCCTGAATGCTCCATGAGAACTTGGGGAGCTCCATCTGTGCCTTGTGGAACTGGTCCTGTTGATGTTGATATAACAATTTTTGGAGAAATCACACTCACTTGTGTTATCTGGAGGGCTCTATCTGTGAAACTCTGCTTTAGGCCGGTGACTACCACCATCCCCCCAAAAATTGGCTCCCACCCTGGGACATCTGTGGAAAGACCCCACTATATTCTATAACATCAGGACTGTAATATTCGGTACTTATTTCCTCAAAAACACTATAATCTACCCAGTGAGATCTTGAAATGAACCTACCTGCATTCCATCTCTCTGGTTCCACACCTTCCAGTATATAATCTTTTGTATAACTTGTGGTCACCCTGTTGGTCTAGAGTAGGGTCCAGTTCACACTCTCAGTCCTGAGACTAGATATTTTGGTAGTATAAGCCCCATTATGACTCACAGCCTCCTAGCAGGACCTGGGGAAGATCTATCCATATCACACAGTTGTAAGCCCACAGTGGTTAGTGCCACAAGTCCCAGCATCTTGCTTTCAAGTGAGACATAGGAACGGCCCCAATTGTGTTCCTAGGGATGAAGAATGAGATACTGCCTATCACAATCCCTAGTGTGCCTGGCACCCAACACTCTGGGGACTGAAGATGCATACCCTAAGAAGCTCACACAAAACAAAAAGAAAATGACAGACCTATATCCTTGATGAACATAAATGTAAAAATTCTCAACAAAATATTTGAAACCAAGTCCAAAACTATATTGAAAAGATCATATATCACAACCAAGTGGGATTATCTCAGAAATGCATGAGTAGTTCTGCATTTGCAAATCAATAGATGTCATAAATCACATCAACAGAATCAAGAACCAAAACTCTATGGTCACCTCCTTAGAGGTGAAAAAAGCACTTGATAAGATTTTGTACCCCTGTGTGAAAAAAAACAAAAACCTCCACAAATTAGGTATAGAGGGAACATGCCTCAAAATTATAAAAGCTATGTATGGCACATCAACATTCAATATCATACTGAATAGGAAAATGCTGAAAGCATGCCCTCTTAGAAGTGGAAGAATGTTTACTCTCTCCACTCTTATCAATTACAGTATTGGAAATGCTAGTAAGAGCAATGAGGGAGCCGGCGCCGTGGCTCACTAGTCTAATCCTCTGCCTTGCGGCGCGGGCACACTGGGTTCTAGTCCCGGTCGGGGCGCCGGATTCTGTCCCGGTTGCCCCTCTTCCAGGCCAGCTCTCTGCTGTGGCCAGGGAGTGCAGTGGAGGATGGCCCAAGTCCTTGGGCCCTGCACCCCATGGGAGACCAGGATAAGTACCTGGCTCCTGCCATCGGATCAGCGCGGTGCGCCGGCCACAGCGCGCTGGCCGCGGCGGCGATTGGAGGGTGAACCAATGGCAAAGGAAGACCTTTCTCTCTGTCTCTCTCTCTCACTGTCTACTCTGCCTGTCAAAAATAAAAAAAAAAAAAGCAATTAGGGAATAGAAAGAAAAAAAGAACATCAAATATTGGGAAGGAAAAATCAAAATATCTATTTTTACAGATGACATGATGTTGTATATGGAAAAATCTAAACACTCTACCATAAAGCTGTTAGAATGGATACCAATTCAATGAAGTTGCAAGTTACAAAATAAACATACAAAGAAAATCAGGGTAGCTTATTCATATGCTAGTGATGAACTTGTTGAAAAAGAAATCACATTCCCAATAGCCATAAAAAATCAAATATTTAAGAAAAAAATCTGACCTAAGAAGTGAAAGTTTTCTACAATAAAAATTATAAAGCATTGATGAAAGAAATCATCAGAGACACAAAATGGAAAGATATTCCTTGTTCATGGATTGGAAAAATTAATATAATTAAAATGTCTGTACAACCGAGAGTAATCTACAGATTCAAGGCAATCCATATCAAAGTACCAATGACATTCTTCAAAGGATTGATATCCAAAATATATTAATAACAAAAAGATCTCAACAATAAAAAAAATCCAGTTAAGAAATGAACAAAGCAGTTCTCAACAGAAGAAATACAAATGGGCAACAAGTATATAATAAAATGCTCATTATCCATTATGAAAATGTAAATCAAAACTGTGGGGAGCAGCCCGGACTGGACTGAGTTACTGGAATTAAGACTTATTCTATGCATCTGCTCTCCCACAATATGGCGCTGGGAGAGAAGTAAACAGCTTCCGCACAGCTGCCTCCAGTTCAACTAATAAACTGTAGGACTTGTTCCTGATTGGAGAGCAGCGTACTCGGCGTGTGGGCAGCTGAGTTAGGATTGGCGGAGGAGGACTATAAAGGAGGAGAGAGACGGCATGCACCAGGGAACATCTAAGGGGAACACCTGAGGAACACCTGAGCAGCCCCGAGAGAACCGGCCGGCGGTGTGCCGCTCCCCTGCGAAAGTGGGGAATGTGGCCAGGGGGAACTGCCCTTCCACGGAGGTGGAAGGGATAGTAGCCAACCCGGGAAGAACCAGCAGCAAACCCGGGGAGGGCCGAGCAGACGAAAGAACAGCGCAGGGTCCTGTGTCGTTCCTCCACGAAGAGGGGGAGCGACATAATGGTGCCGTGACTCGGATATGAAGCCTAGGCAGGGCTTAGTGTCGTTCCTCCACGAAGAGGGGGAGCGACATAATGGTGCCGTGACTCGGATTAGGAAACTTAGGAGGGAAGAAATGACTCGGATAGGAAACTTAGGAGGGAAGAAACGGGAAGAACTGGGAAAATATCGGAGAGAGAGACTAGCAAACAGCCTAGGGAAAATATCGGAGAGAGAGACTAGCAAACAGCCTAGGGAAAAGCCGGACGAGAAAGGTGCCGGAAGAAGCTATTGAAAGCCTAGGCATAGACTCGGATATGGACTGTGGGAAAGAAGTTAGGATTGACAGCGAAAGTGAAAGCTTTCATAGACTCGGATGCGGACTATGGCGGGGAAGCTAGGAGACTGAAAGCGAAAGTGAAACCTGGAGGAGGCTTGGACTCGGATACGGACTGTGGGGAGAAGCCAGGAGAAATGAGAGGAATATTGTTGGAAGAAAACTTAGGGAAACATACCGGGTAGAGAAAAATGTTAGGGAGGATGAAGCCGCGAGTGCAGGCCGAGGCGAAGACTTAAGCCACCTTGGAATTCTTCAAGTCACCCCGGGGAGCAAGAGGCGAAGATCTGGAACCAGAAGCAGAGACGTGGGCCGCCAGGTTGAAATTCGCCAGGTTAGTCCGGGGAACTTGGACTGAATGCCGGTGGTGGAGGAAACATTCGCGGAAGCCGCTGCGTGCAGAGAGAGCACGGGGCGTGAATAGATGGGGAACGCGGGGCTGGCGCGAGGCCGTGGTGCGGGCGCGAAGTGCGTGGAGACCGCGGAGCATGCGCGCAGAGCCGGGAACCCGCCGGCGGGGCGAGGCGCCGGGAAGCCGCGCAGAGCCAGGAACCCGCCGGCGGGGCGAGGCGCCGGGAAGCCGCGCAGAGCCGTGAAGCTGCTGCGGGGCGAGGTGCCGAGAAGCAGCCTTGGGGCGAGCGCCGCCGGGAAGCCGCAGGGATAAGAGAAACAGAAGTTTAGAAGTAGAATGAGAGAAATAGGAATGCTGGAAGATAGAAGTGGAGTGGGAGAAATAGGAATGCCCGGAGATAGAGAAATAGAGAAATAGAGAGGCCTCCCTACAACACTGCAATGTGAGAGCTTGGATTCGGTCTGCCTGATTAGGGAAGTGGTGAGCACCTGCGGGCGGCTAGCAGCTTATGCGCCGCAGGTCACCGAAGACAGGCACATTATCAACACCAATAAGTCACCCCACAACATGGCAATGAGAGAGCTTGGATTCGGTCTGCCTGATTAGGGCGATAAGCACCAGCAGGCAGCTCGTCCAGAGTATGAGCTGCAGGTCACCGAAGATAGGCACGAATCAACACCAATAAGCCTCCCCACAATATGGCAATGAGAAGGCTTGGATTCGGTTTGCCTGATTGTTAGGGCTTGTAAGCCCCTGCAGGCAGAGCAGAGCATGCGCTGCGGGGCACCGAACACGGGCACGCATCAGCGCCTAGAAACCTCCTCGCAACATGGCGAAGAGAGGACCTGGATTCGGTTTGCCTGATTGATAGGACTTGTAAGAACCTGTGGTGACTCTAGCAAGCAGAGCAGAGTGTGTGCCGCGGGACACCGAAGACAGGCGCATATCAACGCCAAAAAATAAAAAGAAAGGGGGATCTGTGGGGAGCAGCCCGGACTGGACTGAGTTACTGGAATTAAGACTTATTCTATGCATCTGCTCTCCCACAATATGGCGCTGGGAGAGAAGTAAACAGCTTCCGCACAGCTGCCTCCAGTTCAACTAATAAACTGTAGGACTTGCTCCTGATTGGAGAGCAGCGTACTCGGCGTGTGGGCAGCTGAGTTAGGATTGGCGGAGGAGGACTATAAAGGAGGAGAGAGACGGCATGCACCAGGGAACATCTAAGGGGAACACCTGAGGAACACCTGAGCAGCCCCGAGAGAACCGGCCGGCGGTGTGCCGCTCCCCTGCGAAAGTGGGGAATGTGGCCAGGGGGAACTGCCCTTCCACGGAGGTGGAAGGGATAGTAGCCAACCCGGGAAGAACCAGCAGCAAACCCGGGGAGGGCCGAGCAGACGAAAGAACAGCGCAGGGTCCTGTGTTGCTCCTCCACGAAGAGGGGGAGCGACAAAAACCACAATGAGTTATCACACTGAATCAGCTGTCAGAATGGTTATTATCCAAAAGACATAAAGTAAAAAAATGTTGGCAAGATTTGGAGAAAAGGGAATAGTAATATACTCTTGGTGGGACTGGAAATTAGTATAGTGACTGTGGAAAACAAATTAGAAATAGATCTGTCATATGATCAAGCAATCCCACTGCTAGGGATATACCCAATAGGCATAGACATATTGGATCAAATGGATACCTGCACCCAGTATGTGTATAGCAGTACTGTCAATGATAACCAAAATATTGAATGAACCAAAAGTCCATCATCAGATGAATAGATTGAGAAAATATGATATATACATCACATTACACATATGCATATATACACAATGGAATATTGTTCAGCTATGTAAAAATGAAATTCTATCATTTGCATCAAAATAGTTGCATCTGGAGGACATTATGTTGAATGAAATAAAGACAAATGCTCTATAGTCTCCCTTATTTTTTTTAAAAAAATCACAAGACAAAAACAAAAAATAGAGAAATGCCTGTGTGTCTTATATTGCTGCAAGTATTATTTTGTCAAGCTATGTTTTATATCTTTGTCAAACCAATGGTTAAAAATGATATACTGTTAACATTTTAATGATCTGTTATTATTTTAAAATTTACTGTATATGAGTGAAACTTACATCTTTTCATTTGATTATTATTTATACCCTTTGACCATATTCCTGCTGAACTGTGGTCTCTTTGCTTTTTTTTTTTAAGATTTATTTATTTATTTGAAAGTCAGAGTTACACAGAGAGAGGAGAGGCTGAGAGAGAGCGGGGTCTTCCACCCGCTGGCTCACTCCCAGATGGCCGCAATGACCAAAGCTGTGCCGATCCAAAGCCAGGAGCCAGGAGCCTCCATCAGGTCTCCCATATGGGTGCAGGGGCCCAAGGACATGGGTCATCTTCTACTGCTTTCCCAGGCCATAGCAGAGAGCTGGATTGGAAGAGGAGCAGGTGGGACTAGAACTGGCGCCCATATGGGATTCCGACGCTTCAGGCCAGGGCGGTAACCTGCTGTGCCACAGCGCGGGCCTGGCCCCTCTTTGCTCTTGTTGAATTCTTTATTCAGTGGAGTTAAGACTTTGACTATTATGTAAATTAAAAGTATTATATCTTAAAAATAAAGAAAGAAGCATTGTAAACTATTGGATACTTTAAAGTCATTAGGCATCTTTCTTCACTAAAGTTTTATTATCTTTGCCTAATTAAATACACCACATTGCCAAAATGTATTTTTATACACCCATATGTTTGTCTTCAGAGTATCTTCAAAGAGTGAATTGTCATCCGTTGCATTTAGCATGTATCCTCTATTCTTTTGTATTCTTTTCAGTTACTGTTTTTGTATGTATCAATTTGAATCATATGAAACAGCTGATATTTGCTTTTTGACCTACAGAAGTTAAAATTAGCTGTGGTCCAAACTAAAAAGAAATATAGAAAAAACTGAAAATTATGAATGACTTTCTGAACATGTTACATAATATTTTCTCAAAAATTGCAGAATATAGTTTTCATTTCAGAAGTACATAGAACATGAATAAAAACATGATATTCTGTATCATAAAATGAATCTGCAAATTTTAAAGATTATAATTTGAAGGAATTATGTTCATAAAAATACTGTCAGTTAAAGATTAATAATTAATTTTAAATACTCCTAACATTTGAAAATTTAAAAAAATACACTTCTTAACAACTACCAGAACAAACACAAATTATAATGGAAAACATAAGATATTTCTAACTCAGTGGTAATGAAAATAGTATGAATAAAAAGCATGTAAGTGGATGGGCATTTAGTCTAGCGCTTAAAACATCCACATTCCAAATTGGATTGCCTGGTTTTATGCCTGGCTCCAGCTCTTCACATTAGTTTATTGATGAAGTAAGCCCTGAGAGGCAATCATAATGGGCCAAGTAATTGATAACCGGCACCCACATGGGAGACTTGGACTGAATCCCTTGCTTCTGGCTTTGACCCTGGTTCGGCCATGGCAATTGAAGGCATTTGGAGAGTAAATCAGTAGATGGTATGTCTCTCTCTCTCTCTCTCTCCCCCCACTCAAATAAAATAAGATAAAACAAAGCATGAGATACAAACTTGATCAACATTTAAAAGAAAGTTTACATTCTTAAGTTCATATGTTTTTAAAAGAGAATCAATACTTCATCATGGACCTGAAGTAACAAAGGGAGTAAATAGAGCCAATACAACAAACCAAATTTCAGCCCAAGTTTGATGCCTAGAAATTGCACTGTGTCTATATAATATCTAGATATTGTATAATTAGGATGACCAATCTTGGTAGTTGGCAGGACCCCATATTTGTTCCTTAGTGTGTGACATAATACATATAAATCATGGGAAAAGCCAAATTGAAACATTTCCAACTGTTTCTCCCACTACCATACAGTTGACAAGCACAATGCATGTAAAGTGAAGAATGGTGCCATCATTAAACAATTAAAGATTGTAGATATGGTGGTCCTCACCATTGTTCTATTTAATATATCGCCACAGGCAGAAAAATTTAGAAGGATGAAGGAAATTACTATAAGTTCAACTAAGAGTAACCTTCAATGACAGACGTTGTGCCAGGTGTGGCAACTCTGCAAGGGCAGATCAAGTTTTCATCAGATGCCTGGCATTGCTGCCATGGACTTAAAGATGTGTGTTCATTTCTACTCTTAGTATCAAGGAGAACAGAGACAGTCACGTTTACTTGGGAAGAGGAGGAATCTATCTTTGGTTCTTTTCCTCTGTCGTAGTATAGTATAGTATAGTATAGAGAGTCTTGAGCTATCTGGCCATTCCATTAAATAAATCACATTTTAAACCACTGTATGTATATATGACATCAAGCTCAAGAATTACTATGGCTGAAGTTATGTCATTTGAAAACCCCCAAATAAGAAACCTACAAGTCAAGATTATTTCACTGGAGAATTTACCAGACATTTAAAGTAATGACACCAAAACCAAATTATATCTCCCAGAAAACAGAAGAGGAAGGAACCATTCCCACTTTATTTTATAAAGTTAGTATAATCCTGACAACAAAACCGGATAAAGAGAAATTAGCAACACAATTTTAGACCCATATTCTGATTAATGTAAGTGGAAAATCCTTTTTTTTAAACAATTATCTTATTTATTTGAGCGTCAGAGTTACACAGAGAGAGGAGAGGCAGAAAGAGAGAGGTCTTCCATTCTACTGGTTCACTCCCCAACTGACTGCAACGGCCGGAGCTGAGCTGATCTTAAGCCAGGAGAAAGGAGCTTCTTCCAGGTCTCCCACGCAGGTGCAGGGGCCCAAGGAGTTGGGCCATCTTCTACTGCTTTCCCAGGCCAGAGCAGAGAGCTGGATGGGAAGAGGAGCAGCCGGTACTCAAACCGGCACCCATATGGGATGCTGGCATTTCAGGCTGGGGTTTTAACCCGCTGCACCACAGAACTGACCCTGTGGAAAATTCTTTTTTTTTTAACTTTTATTTAATGAATATAAATTTCCAAAGTATGGCTTATGGATTACAATGTCTTCCCCCCCATAACGTCCCTCCCACCTGCAACCCTCCCCTTTCCCATTCCCTCTCCCCTTCCAGTCACATGAGGATTCATTTTCAATTCTCTTTATATACAGAAGATCAGTTTAGCATACATTAAGTAAAGATTTCAACAGTTTGCTCCCACACAGAAACATAAAGTGAAAAATAGTAGATGATTTTTTAAATGATGATGAAATCAAATCAGACCTATTGTCATGTTTAATCCCAGTGAGAGTCAAGTTGGGAATTGCTAATTTCTTCTTTTTTTTTTTTTAACAGAAGATCAGTTTAGTATACATTAAGTAAAGATTTAAAGATTTCAACAGTTTGCACCCCCATAAAAATACAAAGCGAAATATACTGTTTGAGTACTCGTTATAGCATTAAGCCTCAATGTACAGCACATTAAGGACAGAGATCTTACATGAGGAGTAAGTGCACAGTGACTCCTGTTGTCTTTAACAATTGACACTCCTGTTTATGGCATCAGTAATCTCCCTATGCACCAGTCATGACTTTCCAAGGCTATGGAAGCCCCTTGAGTTCTCCGACTCTTATCTTGTTTAGACAAGGTCATAGTCAAAGTGGAGGTTCTCTCCTCCCTTCAGAGAAAGGTACCTCCTTCTTTGAAGACCTGTTCTTTCCACTGGGATCTCACTCACAGAGATCTTTCATCTTTCATTTAGGTTTTGTTTTTTTGTTTTTTTGTTTTTTTTTTCTTTTGCCAGAGTGTCTTGGCTTTCCATGCCTGAAATACTCTCATGGGCTTTTCAGCCAGATCGGAATGTCTTTAGGGCTGATTCTGAGGCCAGAGTGCTGTTTAGGACATCCGCCATTCTATGAGTCTGCTGAGTATCTCGCTTCCCATGTTGGATCACTCTCCCCTTTATTTATTCTATCGGTTAGTGTTAGCAGGTACTAGACTTGTTTATGTGCTCCGTTTGACTCTTAGTCCTTTCATTATGATCAATTGTGAACAGAAATTGATCACTGGGACTAGTGAGATGGCATTGGTACATGCCACCTTGATGGGATTAAATTGGAGTCCCCTGGTATGTTTCTAACTCTACCATTTGGGGCAAGTCAGCTTGAGCATGTCCCAAATTGTACATCTCTTCCCTCTCTTATCCCCACTCTTATGTTTAACAGGGATCACATTTCAGTTAAATTAAAACACTTAAGAATAATTGTGTATTAATTACAGAATTAAACCAGTCATATTAAGTAGAACAGACAAAAAAAAAAAAAAACTACTAAGAGGGATAATGTATTAAGTTGTTCATTAACAGTCAGGGCTATGCTGATCAAAATAAAATGTTAACTAATAAAAACTCAGTAATATATGAAAAGATTTGTATACCATCATTAACTCGTGTTTGTTCCTGGAATGCAAGTTGAGTTTGAAAATCCATGTAATCCATCATGCTAAAACAAAAAATTAAATGATTATCTCAATTGACAGAAAAAGTATTTGATGAAATTTGAAACACACTCTTGATGAGATCAGGAATAGAGGGGAATTCTCTCAATTTGATAAAGAGCATCTATGATGATAAATGATTTTGCTAACATTACAATTAGCGGTGAGACTAGATTCTTTACCCCTGGGAACAGAAAAAGATATATTATTATATCTGAAGTGAGTTTATTTGTAGACACTATATAGTTAGATTATTCCTGCTCATTTTTATTCAGTCTACTTTGTCTACGTTGCTCAAGTGTGGTAATTTTTCATTTTTTCCTATCTGGTGGCTCCATACTTTTTTACTCCATTATGCTATTATATTAGTGTATAATATATGTTATGTCATTATGTTTCTGAACCCAAATTTGAGATTTTATTTCATTTAATATACTTTTCAATTCTAAAATTTCCATTTTATTCCTCATTGTATAATCTATTTATTTGCTGATTCTTTTTACTTATTGTTTTGCACTTTTAAAGTGTACTTATACTTGATCATAGAAGCTTTTCCTTTTATGAGTGCTTAAAATCTTTATCAGATAATCCTAATTTTTGTAGTTCTCTAGTATTTTATTATCTTTTAATGGTCCTATTAGATTCAGTTTTATTCCTTCTTAGTTTTTGGTCATCAAGTGATTTTCAATTGAAACATAAGTATTGTGTCATGAACTATGGATCTTATTTATACCTTAATTTTCAGCTGGATTAGAAAAAAAAGCAGGGGAGATGGTGCCTTCTTACTGCCAGGTACAATTAAAATCCAGGTATCCCATTTGGCCTCCCCTGACACACAAGGTGTGGGGTTTTCACATAACTGCAGGAAATGAAAAACATTTTATCAGATGCTCACTGATGTCTGCCAGGATACCTGGAACAGGTAGCAGTCCTTCATTACCACTCCTCACATGGCCTCCACTGAAAATATGTGGGGGTCTCTAGGGCAGGTGGTGAAGCCCTGACTCTGCATTGAATCATCTCTGATAACACTCCAGTGAGGATGTGGTTGACAACTAATACTTCCAAGTGAGAATACAAACTCAGCCTCTACGCTGGGTCTCCACTGACACTATTGAAGAAGGAGGTAGGAAAGTGGAATGGGGACTTAGCCTCTTGGCAGGGATAAAAGTCACAGTCTTAATTTTTTTCTAATTAGTTTTATTATTTCATAAATTTTAAAAACATTTTGGTATAATGTCTTCAAATATAGATATTTTCTACAGACATGTAAACACCATAATTTCTTGAAAACACAAATATTAATATCATAGAGTGAGGGATTCATAACAACGATTACAATGTGGGGAACAAGTATGTTATAATTTAGATGGTCTGTAAGAATCAGTGAAGCAATATTTATAAGTAAATACCAATGATATTACATCTCCCAATTTTTATACTGTATGTATTAACTTCTATAAATAAAACAAATCACATAATACTTATTGTTCTGGGTCCAGTTTCTTTCAGTTAGTATAATGATCTCGAATTACATCCATTTTGCTGCAAATATCAGGATTTCATTCTTTTTTATGAATCACTAAGATTCCATCATGTATGTATACTGTCATTAGTTGTTCATAACCTAGTTTGATTCCATATCTTTGCCATTGTGAATACAGCTGCTAATTTCATTTCTTTTGGATATGTGATATCTAGGTCATGTGGTAGATCTATTTTTAGTTTTCTGAGCAATCTCCACATTGTTTTCCCTAATGGTTGTACCAATTTGCATTCCTACCAAGAGTGTATTTGGGTACCTTACCAGCATTTGTTATTTTTTTAAATTTATTTATTTTATTTAAAAGGCACAATTACAGAGAAGCAGAGGCAGAAAGAGAGAGAGCTCTTCCATCTGCTGCTTCACTCTCCAGATGACCTAAACAGGTGGAGCTGTGCTGATCCAAAGCCAGGATCCAGGAGCTTCTTCTGGGTCTCCCACATGGGTGCAGGGGCCCAAGGACTTGGGCCATCTTCTCTGCTTTCCCAGGCCACAGCAGAGAGCTATGGATTGGAAATGAAGCACCCGGGACTATAAGCAGCACCCATGAGGGAAGCCAGCACTGTAGTGGGCACTTTACCTGCTACACCACAGGGCTGGCTTCAGCATTTGTTATTTTTTGCAGGGAATTTTCTCTAAAAGGGGATTAGAGGTGTCTTGTTACAGACTGTTGAGGGTTCACCATCCGCCCTTTGATGGCATGGAAGTATGAGAGACTTGAGTATTTTCTGTGATGTGTGAATGGAGTACAGAAATCATTATCTACAATTCTCTGCCCTGATAGACTGTCTCTTCCTGGTCTTTGGCTAGGGAAAGTAGGATTTTTTTCCTACACATTTTGATATTTCTAAATTGTCAGCTTCTTTATTTATAAGTCTGGGATATTTGAGATGCAAATAAAACTCACCACTATGTCATTTTTTGGGTGTCAAAAATTATAGATCTCCTTTATTCTCTGTTCCTTTCAAAGTCTTTTATATATATAATATATATATTATCATATATAAATTATATATATATATATATAATAACAGGATGTTTAGTTGTACCCAACAAGAGGAATATGGTAGAGTACATTTACTCTGTCTTCTCATATGTGGAAGCTTACATTTCTGCTTTAAAATACTTTTCAAAAATTATCCATTAATTCCCTTTTCAAAGTTTGTGATTTAAATTTGGAAAGACATTAATTGAAATCTTTACTTAGTATATACTAAATTGATCTTCTGTATATAAAGATAATTTAAAATGAATCTTGATGAAGAATGGGATTTGAGAGGGAGTGGGAGATGGGATGGCTGAAGGTGGGAGGGAGATTATGGGGGAAAAAACCGCTATAATCCAAGAGTTGTACTTTGGAAATTTATATGCATTAAATAAAAGTTAAAAAATTTATAAAAACTGTGATTCCTGTGGTGTCTTCAAATTGACTGGGTCTGAAACATTTGAACCTCTGAAATGTCAGGTTCTATATTACCTAGTGAGATGCTTAGAAATATATAAATTAAAATTAGTTTTAGTGTGTTGAGTTAATTATTCCTCTTACTGCTATTATCTTGCTTTGTGGTTTTATGTGATTCTGAACTGCGGAAGAGAAATGAAGATAGAACAAGCTAATTAAACTTGGGACTTGAACAACTCACAAAAAGCCAACAACTTCAAAGTATAGACAAAAAATTGAGTCAAAATTTTGACAAAGCTATAAACAGATGTTTCTGTGCAAATCCTCATAAGGTATATGTAGAGTTTTTAGTTACCTTTATGATACAGTTAGGAAAAAGACAATTTGAATGTGTTGGAAATAAGTCTCAGATCTCCAAGAACTCAAGCAACTGTAAATAGAACTTTAATTTTAGGAGGATTTCCTCACCATTGTTTCCAAGTTACATTTTGGTGTTCATGTCTCTCCCAATCTCCCGATCCTCACTACTTTTGTCCCTCTCCTCTCTCCATTTCTCTTCTCCTTTCTTTCTCCCTCCTATTTTCTTTTCTTTCTCCTTTTATTTCCTCCCTCTGTCCTTCTCTTCCTTCTTTATTTTTCTCCTTTCTTCTGTCTTTTTTTTTTCTTTTTCACTCTTCACACTTCCCCTTCAGTACCCCTCTCTTCCAAGTTCATATCCTTTATCTCTACACATCATTTGGGACTATTTTCTGATATTCTGGATATTTGTATATCACACTAAAATATATTTGTCACCATTATTCTGTATCCAGAAAAAAACTTTCAGAGAAAATTTTAATCTGTGACATAAATATGACATTAAAGAACAAAAATGTACTTAACTATATGGATCATGAAATAGCTACCATTGGCTCCTTTTGCTTTATGGACCTGTTAGCTTTCCATTTGGAAAAGAATATATGATAACAAAATGTTCACAAGATTTTCACACTGCATTCTCAACTCTGTTTTGACCTTAATCAAGTTTAATGAAGACCTGACACCAATGTGCTTTGTGAGCTGAAGAGCTAGGGAATCATAAAAATTCAACAGAATTTTCTTTTTTATCTTGTCTTAAATGACTGATAAGCAGTGCTTAAAGATATCCTAAACATGGCTTCTCATATTGTGCCACTGACGCTTGTTCATTTCATTCTATGGTTAATTTGAGTCCTGTTGAATTGAAATGGTCTTCAAAAATGCTTCAAAAGATTAAAGTCTTCATCCAAGGATGTATGACATAAATTCAGTTTTAAGTGCAGACTATAACACTTGTACATAAATATCTGAAATCTCCCTACTGCTTGTGGCATTCTACCAATTTGTTTCAAACAGTGCTAAGGATATTAAGCAACACAACCCCCTCTGACAACAAAGGTGCTATTAAGGGCTGTTGCATCAATAATGGGTGAATGTAAACTCCCTAAATAATCATAGATTGGATATTGTGTAGCAGTTTCAAAAGCACAATTATAGCCCATTGTGTCAGTAATGCGTGCATTTAGGCCTCTTAATAGTACATGTTGGCATAATGACTGTGAGATAGTGGAACTAGTTACCAAAGAGTAGATTCTCATTTCCTGGGCATATTTTAGGAGAGGAAATAATTATCTGTTTGAAATTATTTAGCTTCTGTCTAACTGGAATCAGGGGGTTGGAAAATGTTGTCTCTAGCGGGCTTTTCCAGCCCTGTGTCGTTAGGAAAAAAAAAAAAAAAAAAAAAACACAGCTACTGAGCTCTTACTGAGTTTTTCTTAACCTTGCTTCTGAGATTATGAATGAGCTCCATTTAGGATACCTGGGTCCTGTTTGTTTCAATTCACCTCTCACCCTGAAATGTGAAAAAATGTATGGATAGATATCCTCAGCTTTCTACTTTCTGTCTTAACTTGAAATCCCACTGTTTATAATGTAACTAAATTAGGGAAAATTAGGGACTTCATATCTCCTGCTCAGTTTCAGGAATCCAGTCCTGATTCCTTCCTGAGAAATCAAACAGTCTGCATGAGGATGCTAACCTGGAGCCTATTTTTCCAGTTTCATTCATGGAATAAAATATATAATTATTCATCAAATTTAATACTTGATGATTTCCTAAAATATAATTAAATACAATAAAATGTGGCTGTGTAAGTAACAAACTATCATGCTAGGATGTTGAATACTTACAGCATGATTTCTTGATAACCAAACAATTTTATTAGCTGTTTCTCTCTGTTCAGCAGCCAACACAACTTGCAACAATATATTCATGACACAGTATAGTAAAAAAAAAATTTTAAAAGTAAAGCTGTAAGAAAGTTGAATGCAAAGGATTGCTTCTTTGTTTTATTTGTTTCTGGTTGCAAAAGATGTTGCTGCAGAGGATGTGGGTGATGGAGAGGCAATCAGGTGAACTATGATATTCAAAGGAACTGACAGAGATTCCCCAATTAGTGCTCCTGTAGGCACCAGTGAACAGGAAGGAAGTAATAAATACTCATGGTCAGTGATTGATGCTTACAAAACTAACCTCTGCTTACACTTTGCTTAATTTCATCTATTTTTGTTAAAGCATGCTAGCAGAATTCAACTAGATTCAGGTTTAGATGAAAAGACAATGTTAGCAGACACAGGGGTCCTTCACTCAGAGTGTTGCCAAATAATCAATCTCAAACTGGAGTTGCTCAAAGCAAGGCTTTATTTACTTGTGACAAGTAAAAGAGACAGTGGGGAAGTATAGCTCCCTAAAGAAACTGCCTCCCCAAGAAACAGCTTGCCAGGGTTTTATAACAAGGGTTACAAGATTGTCCTGTATGTAGCAAAACAGGGGGAGGGCTCTTCCCACTCTAGTAACATACATCTTCCTGCATTGTATGTTTGAAACAGGTCTCGACTCCAGCTGGTTTCTTGCAGCTTTACCCCTTCCTTATGTGAAGTGGTCTGGCCCCCTCTGGGTATGATGTTGCAAGGTAAGTCTTCCTAGATAATCCTCTGAAAAACCAACTCAAAAGAGTAGGTACTAGAAAACTATTTTCAGATTCTCTGCTTGCTTTCAAGTGTTCCTCCCTCCCTTTTTAGGTGTGTCAAAAGATACCTTTTTGTTTCCAGCGCACTTGTCAATTGTGTGGGCTCCAGACATCTTGGTGTGATCTAGTAGTTAAGCTTTATTTTCGTCTAATGAGCAAACCTGTGGCTACAACCATCCACAGGCAGGGTGGCCATTTCCAGGACACTGTATCTAACACATTAGAAAAGAAGCCACCACTCATTTTAGTGGACCAAACATTTGGATTAAGACCCCTCTCCCCGAATTGCAAACCCCTGTCTTTCAAATACATTCAAACAAAAACGGTTTCTCTAGATTATGCAGTCCTAAAGCAAGGACATATAAGGAAAACCCCCTTTAGCTTTTTGAAAGCCTGATTACACTATTTATTCGCCTTCGAACAGATTCAGTTTCTTTTCATTTTAACTTGTCACAGAAAGGTTTTTATACTCGCCCCAAAGTGCAGAACCAAATCTGATAGAAACCAACCATTCCAAGGAATCCTCTTATTTATTTCCTAGACCTGGGTAGAGCCAAATTACAGATGGTCAATTTGTGCTTTTGGGGCAAACTCTGTTGTCCTTAGAGAACCTACATATATCAGAGGTTCTTTAGAAATCTGTGCCTTTTCTTTTTGCTAATTTTACCCATTACTTGCCAGATAGTTCAGTTTTGATGGTGTCGTCCTCAGAAACCTCCTTTGTCAGAAGCCTACATTAGGGGAATAGTGTTAAGAATATCATCCATATATTGTAAGACACTTTGATTCTTTATTTGTAACTTTCTAAGGTACTCAAAATTTCTCCCAGTGGAACCAGCATTGTGGCATAGCAGGCAAAGCTGCTGCCTGGTATACCAGCATCCCATATGGGTAGCAGTTCAAGTCCTAGTTGCTCCATTTCCATCCAGCTCCCTAATAATGGCCAGGGAAATGCAATGGAAGATGGCCTAAGTATCTGGATCCCTGCACATACACTTGGGAGACTGGGGAGAAGATATTGGCTCCTGGCTTCAGCTTGACCCAGTCCAGCCATTGCAGCCATTTGGAGAGTGAATGGGCAGTTGGAAAATCTCTGTCTCTCCTTCTCTCTCTGTAACTGTGACTTTCAAACAAATTAACAAATCTTTAAAAAAAAAACCCTGTCCCAAATTGTAGGTGAGTTTTTTAAATACTTGAGGTAGAACAGTACAAAAATATTATTGATTTCTAGTGAATTTTAGGGTCTTGCCACTCAAAAGCAAATAACTCTTGGTCCCTAGAGTTCAAGGGAAAGCAAAAATAAACACATTATTTAAGTATAAGACAGTATAATACTTTTTATCACATGACAAATCAGCTAACAGTATAAAAAGAATGGATAATATGGAATGGGAATTCTAAACTGCTCAATTCAAAGTTCTCAAGTCCTGTAGAAATCTATATTCAACAGACCCAGGTTTCTTAATAGATCATATAGGAATAGCACAATGAAATCTACAGAGTCCCTTCAATACTTGACTAAAGAGTGTATTTAAAACTTGTAAGATTCCAGCTGTTGCTTCAGGTCTTAAGAATATTCCTTGGCCCCAGGCCAGTGATCAGTCTGCTTTATTAATTCTTTTTTAATTAATTTTGAAAGAGCTGCTGAGAGAGAGGGAGAGGGCGATCATTCATCTGATGGTTCACTTCCCAGATGACCATAATGGCCAGTACAGGACCAGAAACTCCATCCGAATCTCATGTGGGTGGCAGGAACTCAATCAAACATGTGGGCCATCTTTTGCTACTTTTGGTTTTTTGCAGGGATTTGAGTCAGAAGTGGAACGGCCGATATTGGATGCTGGCATTGCAGGCAATGGCTTTACCTCCTATATCACTTTAGTTTTATTTTTACGGGTTAATTGTTCACAGGCCCTCCCACCAGACTGTGTACTCATACTTATAGCTTATCTCAAGATGAAATATGTTCAGGACCGTTGGTGCCTCATGAAGGAGAGCTAAGAATTCTTATCCTTGGTTCCCTGGGACTTCCACTTTAATTCAGTCTTGACTAAAACACTCAGTAGTGCTTAGTTTAGCTAGCAGACCTCTTGCTAAGAATGGGCAAAAACATGTAAGAATAAGTCATGCAGAACTTTAGCTCATAATTCACAGCTCAGAGGCTCCAAAAATCTGCACTCTTTTAGAAAGAGAGAACTCCTTGGGAATCAATGGAGTATGAGTTTCTGGTGTTGAGAAAAAGCTCAGCTTTCTCTCCTTCTATGTCTAGGGTATCCCAGAGATCCTCAAGGGAGATCTAGAGTTTTAGCATGAAGAGTCAACCAGGGATGGAGCCTCTTGGCAACATTAATCTTTGGTAGAAATAAAAGGATTAGATTTTCATTGAGCCAACCCACTTTGGGAATAGCTTCAATACTCCCATATCCAATATCCTGCTGGTTTTGCAGTATGCATACTGTTAGGCCTTACATTATCTGGTGTCCTCTTGTTGGTCACATGTTAGGATCAGGGTTACTAACTGTGCTGGCTTCTATCATCCTTATAAACATACTGAAGAACAATAATCAATAAAGCTCCCTACCTTTTCATCTTTTCATCATCATTATCATCTTCTTCCACATCCTGGTTATTGAAAACCTTAAAGGCACTCTACCATCTCATAAGGATTGGTCTCAAGACTAATAGCCAATTTATAAAACTTTCTCTGGATGTCTGGAGTGCTCTAAAATATACACAAATCTTTAGACCTATCCAATTTCAATGAGCTTCAAGTTCTCAAAAAGGATCCTTTCTGAGACACGCTCTTGGCTTCTCGAGGAAGGCAGATGGATTTTCTTCTGTATCACTCTCAGCTTACTTCATTTCATTGGTGGTAGGGAGGAGGTGCTTAATTTTTCATGGTTTTCAGAAACATAAACTTATAATTGTTTAAAATTTTATGCCTTTTGGTATATTGAGGTCTCAGTTTGAGGCTATCAGGACTGATTCCTCAGTTGGCCCCAAAGCTACTGATCAAATTGATTGACATTTTGCTTGTCAGCTTCTACCCTGGCTCTTGTTAGCACAGCTGATTTTTTCTATTGACAAAGCATGACCATTGAGGTTTAAATATCTGCCCAGGTTGGGTTGGAAGTTACAGAAATGCCCGTTATCAGTGACAGGAAATCTTCAGAGTTGACTCTCATGCCTTTAACATGTGCCATCCAGTTATACAAGACAAAAGTTGTTGAATTACATTTTCACATTTATTAATTCTCCTTTTCCCTCTGGAACCTGATGGAGACAGAACATTCTTCCACTGAGCTAATAGTCTCATTCTTGGTAATGCCATTCAACCTTTTGGGAAGGGGAGGATAGATTGCTTCCAGGGGCAGTGCCACCTGAGCTACTCCCATTAATAATGGATCAATCACAGCATCAGGGGAATAAGGTGAGGGCCTTTGTAGATTCTCAAAACTAGGAGTCAAATGTCAGGCTCAGGGATAGGTGCTAGGGTAGCCCAACCCATTCTCCCTTATAGGTCTAAAGATATCTTCATTCAGGGCACACGCTGTGACCTAGGAGGTTAATCACTTCACCTGCAGTACCAACATTGCATATGGGTGCTGGTTTGAGTCCGGGCTACTCCTCTTCCCATAGAGCTCGGTGCTGATGGGCTGGGGAGGTAGTAGAAGATGGACCAAGTTCTTGAGCTCCTGCACCCATGCGGGAGACCTGGAAGAGGTTCCTGGCTCCTGGCTTTGGGCAGGCTCAGCTCCAGCCATTGAGGCCTTTTGGGGAGTGGAACAGTAGATGAAAGACCTTTCTCTCTCTTTCTCTTTCTCTCTCCCTTTCCATAATTTTGCCTCTCAAATAAATAAATAAATCTTTAAAAAAAGATGTCATCTTCCTCAAGGGCACTCTGTAGAATAAGAAATATTTTTTTCAGGTGTAGTGGAGAGAGAATTGAATTGAATATTGCCCCAAGTTCCTTAATAATTGCTTCCAATTCCCTAGAGGTTGTCAGTTGTGGTCAGTGGTATGGTCCATAGCAACACAGTATTTCCCAATAAAGTTCCTTTTTCCCAGTTAATCTTTGATTATCTAACACATGAAATTCGCTATCATTTTCTACCTCTTCTCTCTAGATATCTCTCAAATAATAAAATAGCACCACGTTTGTGAAACAGAGAAGGATGGGATGAAGTAAGCCAGAATAACAGAGGAACCTGGCCTTGGGATTCCTCAGACCACACTTTTTGAATCTCCAGTTTCACAGAGCTGAATATAATACTTTTATTCTGGCATCCCAGAAAGATTGTGCTTCTCTGGTCACTGATTCTTTCCTGATGGCACACTCCCTGCCCTAGTTTTCACTTTTAGTTACTTTTAGGCACATATTAGACTGTTAAGTCCTAAATTACTCACTTTTTGATACCATGAGGTGCTTAACAGAGAGTGGCCCAGGTGGCTGCTTCGTCTCTTGTGTCTCTTGAGTCAGCAATTCAGGATTACCAAGCACCAAGCCAAACCTACCACAATGACGATGGGGCTAAGCAACTGTTCCCTGACAGTAAGTCAGTCCCAGACAAATGCTTCTGCTAATTGCTTAACTGATGGTTCTTGGGTACACCTTCTAGCCTATGAAAAATCTCACCTGGGTCATCAATTTTGTTATCGAACAGAAAGGATCCACCTCCTGGTGTTGCCAATTAATTAGACTTAAGCGGGAGGGGGTGCTCAGAGGAAATCTTTATTTACTTGTGCCATCTAAAGGAGCAATGGAAAGGTCCCATGCCCAAAAAGAAACTACCTCCCAGAGAAGCAGTATTCTAAAGCTTTTTTAGAAAGATTGTGGTGGTGGGGGTAGGGAAGGAGGGTCTCTGCTGCTCAAACAACATACACCCATAATTTCTTGCATGTTTAAAGGAAGCTCTGACCCCAACTGATTTTTTGCAATTTTCCTTGTTTGTGGTGACCTAGCCCTCTTTGAGCAGAGTGTTGTACAGTAAGCTCTTTTGGGACAGTTTCTGGAAAACAAGCTCAAGAGAGTGTATACCTGCAACCTTCAGTTTCTCTGCCCATTTTCAATGGCCCTCATTTTAGCTGAAATCCCACACGCTTAATTACAATGCTATCATAACTTCATCTGCACACCTTGTTTTGGCTTTCTACTTTTCTAAGAAAGCTAAACATAACCTGATATTTATTAATTTGTAAGACTTATTCTATACATACTAAATTATGTTTTGAACACTTAAATAAAAATCATCCTTATATTAACATTGACTAATCCAAACAAGGAATGATCATATATTGTATGATATTTAAATTGTAAAGATCAAGAGAGGGTTTACTGAGAAAATCAATAGGGAGACAATTTGGAGGAGTATGCCTATCCTGCAGAGAACTAAACTCACCTAACACTACTTGACATAAAATTCAAAAAGTCTACACACTGCCAATAATTTTGGATAAAATATCCTTAAAATATGCTTTCTTGTGTTCTGTGTCTTCCGCATGAACTAATAGTAATCTCCCTGGCTAATGTTTCATGGTGAATCACTTTGCTTGACTGGTGGCTCTATCCTGCCATGTCTTTTTCTTATGTCTCCGGTTACAATGAATATTCTCCATAATCCTGGACAGATAAATCATTTCTCTGAGAACCATAAATTTTAGTGATAATTTATTAGCATTCATAGTCAATGAAAAGCCAACAACTCTATTAAGAAATTGTCTTTTTCTGTTTTGAGATATAACTTTCTAACTTCTGGTTTGATTTATTTACTTAATGTGTATGCTAATGATTTCATACTAGAGTCTGTATTTTTCTTTTCAGTTTAAAAGGCAGGGAAACAGAGATAGACAATGTGGTGAGGGAGAGACCACAGAGAGACAGAGAAACAGAGAAAGATCTTGTATCTGCTGGTATATGCCCCCCAAACCCACAACAGCCAGGAATGGAAAGTTCTGAAGATTATATCTTGGAACCTCATTGGCATCTCCTGTGTGGGTGGCAGAGACCTAAGTACCTGAGCCGTCACCTGTTATCTTCTGGGGTACACATTACCAGGAAGTGGAATCAGAAGCAGAGCAGCTGGAACTTGGACCAGGCATTCCAGTATGGAATTTAGGCATCCTGATGTCCTTTTTTTTTTTTTTTTTTTTTTTTGGAGAGGCAGAGTGGACAGTGAGAGAGACAGAGACAGAGAGAAAGGTCTTCCTTTGCCGTTGGCTCACCCTCCAATGGCCGCTGCGGCCGGCGCACCACGCTGATCCGATGGCAGGAGCCAGGTACTTAGCCTGGTCTCCCATGGGGTGCAGGGCCCAAGCACTTGGGCCATCTTCCGCTGCACTCCCCGGCCACAGCAGAGAGCTGGCTTGGAAGAGGGGCAACCGGGACAGAATCCGGTGCCCTGACCGGGACTAGAACCCGGTGTGCCGGCACCGCAAGGTGGAGGATTAGCCTAGTGAGCCTCAGCACCGGCCCTGATGTCTTCTTAATCACTGCACCTAATGCCTGACCTGAATCTGTGTTTGATAATGATCCTAAAATGCTTTGTGGTTGTGTTAGCATTTACATAGGGACAAAAACTCAGATAAGGACAAAGGTAAAGAAAATTTCAGGCAATCTACTCAAAAACAAAAATGTTTTCAAAAAATAATGGGGGGTGTGGTCGGCACTGTGGCATAGCAGGTTAAACTGCTGCCTGCAATTATGGCATCTCATCCCATGTGGATGCTGGTTCAAGTACTGGCTGCTCCACATCTGGTCTAGCTCTCTGCTGTGGACTGAGAAAGCAGTGGAAGATGGCCCAAGTCCTTGGACCTCTATGTCCCTGTGGGAGACCTGTAGGAGGCTCCAGACTTCTGGCTTCAGATTGTCCCAGCTCCAACCATTGCAGCCAGCTGGGCAATAAACCAGTGTATGGAAGACATCTCCCCCCTACACTCTCGATCTCTAACTCTGCCTTTCAAATAAATAAACAAAATCTTTAATTTTTTTTCTTTCTTCGCATAAACCACAAACATAAATGATCAACTTGAAACTATGCTAACCAGAAAACTACTAGGACACCCTGAACTGAGTCTTTCTCCAATCCCACCAGCAAACATCAATTTCATTATTTATATATAAAATATGCATGGTATGGAGCATTTTTATTTATAGACATATGAATAACACACACATATATATGTACATATAAATGTATGTGTAGTTAAAATAGGTGTTGCAGCAAAATAAAATGATCAGAATTTACCATATTAAGTCATAATGTATGATCTTTCAAGTATGCCCTTCTCATGAGTTGGCAGGTTTTAGCCCTAACAAATAGTAATTCCATGGATGACTGATACCAAAAATCTTTCAATAAATTACTCATTATCAAACCATTAAGAATGACTGGAAAGAAAACAGTATACACAAAGTCATTCTTTAAATTAATCAAAAAACATCAAGTCTCTACTCAAAGGCAATGACACATATGAAATACAATCCATGCAAAGAATCCAACGTTCATTCAGTCTGCTGCCGGAGTCAAGAACGGGTCAAATATCTTTCATTGATCTAGCTCAGTCTAGTGACTTCCTAACTTACTTAATTCACCGTGTTTGGTCTTAAAAATAATATAATAAAGTAGGGATTGTGGCTGCCCTAAAATGTCCCAGAATCTGTACAAAAAATAAGAAAACAGTTAAAATACAGCATAATACTTTCTATCTTTAAGATTATCTGCAAAGTACAGAAAAGGAGATTACTGGAAGGAATACTTCAATTGATAGAGGAAGTCTAGAAGCTCTCGGCAAGAAGAAACATTAGAATGAGGAATTGCAAGATAAACAGCAGTATTCCCTGTGGTAAGGGGTGGTGGGAGAGGCATTCTAAACAGAGGAGTCAATTTGTGTAAAAACTTCAAAGAGGAGTATGGCCTTATCAGGAAATTTTGTTGAACAACAAAGTAGAGTGGGAAAAAAAGCAGAGTACAAGGTTGAATGAATAGCAGAGTGTCGCTCCCCCTCTTCATGGAGGAACGACACAGGACCCTGCGTTGTTCTTTTGTCTGCTCGGCCCTTCCCGGGTTTGCTGCTGGTTCTTCCCGGGTTGGCTACCATCCCTTCCACCTCCGTGGAAGGGCGGTTCCCCCTAGCCACTTTCCCCACTTCCGCGGGGGAGCGGCACACCGCCGGCCGGCTCTCTCGGGGGCTGCACAGGTGTTCCCTCAGATGTTCCTGGTGCATGTTGTCTCTCTCCTCCTTTATAGTCCTCTTCCACCAATCCCAACTCTGCTACCCACACGCCGAGTACGCTGCTCTCCTCCAATCAGGAGCAGGTCCTACAGTTTATTGGTTGAACTGGAGGCAGCTGTGTAGAAGCTGTTTCCTCCTCTCCCAGCGCCATATTGTGGGAGAGCAGATGCATAGAGTAAGTCTTAATTCCAGTAACTTAGTCTAGTCCGAGTTGCTCCCAGTTGCTCCCCACAGCAGAGCCAAATCATATTAAATACAGTACTGTTAACTCCTGGGTGAGATAAGCAACCAAAGAAGCAGTAACTGTAGACTCATCGTGTGCTTCAGTATAATAAAAAGGAAGCCTGTGCTGTAATTCTAGGTATCTGTAATATTTTTAGCATATCACATGGAAGTCAAAATCATGGACAGAATAGCTAGACTAGAAGAGCAAAGTGTGTACAATCCTTTTTGGACTTGATATGGAGTGTGTAGATCAAAGGCAAAGCAAAAATAATCTAAGTCTGTTGAGAAAGTAGGACGATTAAGAATGAGCTCACTTAAAGGCATCCTGGGAGGGGTACATTTCAATAACGTCATCATTAACAGTGCAAGACCCAGAAAGGTCAAATAAAATACAAATTAAACATATGCATAGGATTTGGTGACTGACAGATCATTGCTTGTCTTAATGAGAGAAATTCAATGAAGTGGGAATGTTGCCTTAGACATTTATAGAGATGAAGCAAAAAGCAATTTGGAAGCCATTTTTCCAATTTTAAGAACTTGAGAAAGAAACAAAATTGTGAATGCTAAAAGCTTGGTTTTATGCATCAAAGTTTAAAATCCAAGGCTCTCATGAGTCATTTTTTGGAAGACAATCCATGATAAAATTTTGAGGTTTCTTCAGACAAGGGAACACAGATATTATACCACAAACAGGTATGGAGGTGGGTATTGTGGAAAAAGAAACTCTGATGAGGCAGAATCCATATTGAAAATGTAATAGGTTATGAAGGTTTTGAGTAGAAATCTTGAATGAATTTAGGGAATTAAACAGTCAAGCTTCTCAGTACATTTATAATACATTTATATGCAGTCTGGCATACAGAATTTTGTGTGAGAATCATATCTGCTTGACTAAATTTCAATAAAATGAGAAAATGGATGTATAAGTATTTTTCACACATTTTAGAAATATAGTTGCATTTGAGGCAAAGAAAAAGAGGACAAAGTGATAATTTACCATTGTTTTTATATATAAGTTTGCCTTAGTGTCATCAAGCATTTTTTTGTTAAAATATTTTGATTTACTTGTTTATTCAAAAAGCAGAGAGAGAAGGAGAGAGAAGGGGGAAAGAGAGAGATGCTTCATTTATTGACTGACTGCCTATAACACTCATGGTTGGGCCAGGCTGAAGCCAGAAGCCTGGAACTCATATCAGTGGCAAGGACCCACATACTTAAGCCTTGATCTACCGCCTCCCATGGTATATGTGAGCAAGGATATGGAATCTGGAGCACAGCTGGTACTCAAACCCAGGCACTAAGACATCAGATGCTGGTGCTTTTTAGCACTATGGTAACTGCAGTACTACGTGCACACATTCTCCCCTCTCCCCCAGCCCCATCTCTTTCCTTATTATCTCTTCCCTCAGACACAATCAATCCCTTTCCCTCATTCCATTCCTCCCTCCCCCCTTTCCTCCCTTCCTGTATTGAAAAGACATGTCTTGAAATCTGACTTGAAGCCATTTAGGTAAATACATGAAAAGGAAAACGTAAATGATGAAGCCAGGTCTCAAAAGTGATCTTTGAGAAAAAAGAAAAAGACAAGGCTAAGTGAAGATTCAGCGAAGTTTGAAAAACAGGAAGATGGGCAGCCACAAGCAAGAAGATTCAGGGAAGGCACAAAAATAGACAAAATTGTGTACTCAAATCTTTTGCACCTGCAGAATATGAGAAGACTCCAAACTACTCATGAAAAATATAGTTAGCTAAAAGGTAAGTTTAAGTTCGGTGCAAAAAATTTTAAATGTATGTATGTTTTCCATGAATGCACTTTTACTGAACTTTTTGAAGACCCTTTATATAACTAATAAAGTCCTGATAATTTCGAATTATCCAAAGAAAGTCTTCCATTAATTATTATTGGGTAAAATCTACACTATTTTTCTTGATCTCATGATCTTCATTACTTTACTTTCCTGTGTGGATGAGACCTACAGAACTAGGAGATGCAGTCACATAAGACCCAGAGGTGTGAGCCATAAAGCAGATCACTAAATTTCAAATATCACCTGACTCCTATCAGACAAAAATGAATGAGGATGGTGAGACGGCATGGAGAGAGATAGTAAGCAGATAATAAAACCTGAAGCATAGATAGGGTAAATAAAGCAAATTGAAGGATGAAAGAGGCAAAATGGAGACTGGCAATGCTTGATCAGATGAAAGTTGTGATAGTAAAACCTGTGTGTGTGTGTGCATGTGTGTGTGTGTGTTGTGTATATTTTCAGAGGAGAAAGAACAAAAGAAGTGGATCTTTAGTGAATGATGCTTTGGATAAGCGGTATCTGGATATGGATATACGTAAGTGGCTATCTCAAGGGTATTAGAAAGACATTATAATTGTCTAAAGAAAGGTAGTCAAGAGTCCAAATCAAATGATATTTAGGAGAGCTTAGGTATTAATTAGATAGTGAGAGTGTACTAAGTCAAGTATTTTTATCACATTTCCTACAATAAGGTTATGTGAATGAATAAAATTATGTGAATTATATATTGTTAAAATAGAATACAAAAATTAAAGTGAGAATTAAAATTATTTTGAATACATTGAAAATGATTCACAAATCTAAACCTAAAATAATATCTAAAGATGATTTTACAATGCTGTATAAACTGTTAGAATATTTAAGAGTCATACATGTATTCTGTATGTATATATAATGTCAATTGTCTATAGACTAACTAAAACATAATAACACATTCTATTTTCCAATATTAAGATTATGAAGGTCAACATAATGGCATACAACTTTTAACTGCTTATTTTTAAATTTTCAGAAATAATTATAACCATATTCTCCATGCTATGTAAGCAATTTAACAATTAGTTAAACATCTTATATTTACTCTTTTTTAAAAGATATATTTATTTATTTTAAAGGCAGAGTTACAGAAAGGCAGAGGCAGAGAGAGAGAGAGAGAGAGAGAGAGGTCTTGCATCCACTGGTTTACTCCCCAAATGGCCACATGGTCAGAGCTGAGCCGATCCAAATCCAGGAGCCAGGAGTTTCCCCTGGGTCTCCTATGTGGATGCAGGGGCCCAAGCACTTGGGCCATCTTCTACTGCTATTCCAGGCCACAGCAGAGAGCTGGATAAGAAGTGGAGTGGCCGGCACTCAACTGGTGCCCACATGAGATGCTGACACTAGAGGCAGCAGCTTTACCCTCCATGCCACAGCGCTGGCCCCTATAAATACTCTTTTGTTAACAAAGTATCCACACCTAAAACCTAAATTTAACTTCACAAAAATATTAACATAGTTTCTCTGAAAGCACAAAGATGCTTAAATAGACAAAACTGACATCAATTTTTACCTCTTGTGTATAACTTAGACCCTTTTATGACTCTTATTTTACTTGATTCATTTTGAATTTATTTCTTCAAACAATATCGTTTTCACACAGCTGCTTAGTTTCCAGAAGCAAAACATAACACAAGTGCATGCATTATGGTGAAAATATTTTTCCTTAATTCTTTTTTTCCTTAAGTTGTCTTTTCAATTAAGTTGTATCTGGGTTAATTCATTTGAATTTGTGACAGAAAATGAATATTTCTCTTACCAATTGCTAAATTGCTGAGATACAGTTGAGAGCACAGTTATTATTTCTTAGCAATTTAAAAATAAAATTTAAGTTAAAGTTCTGTGCTACTATGTTGACCTTTATCATCTAAACACTGGGCAATAGAATGTACTACTATGTTTTAATTAGTCTATTGACAATTGACAGTACAGAGAAGGCCAGAAATTCTTTTAAGCAAAATAAAGTAAAGTGGATGATTTAATATTTTGTTTTCAAAATCTTGTACTATTGTGAGAGCCTAAATAAATTCACATTTTGCTTCCCAGGTTATCAGGAGAACTACAATTACAGAGTTTTATTTTAATGCATTCACATATGATTCAGAATAGTCAGTATAATGAGGAGTCCAAAATAATGTTGAACAATCAGAACTATTATTCTTATAACATAGGCAGAATTAGTTGTAAATATGAAGAGTTTAAGTTTGCCTTAAGTTTCTTGAATGGTTCTTAGATACAGTGGGGAAAACAAGCATGTTAATCTTCTGCTGGAGTTGCCTGCCTCTCAATGGACCCCAGGTATATTTTCCTGTATAACTGAAAATGAAATGAAATTAGGATGTAATTTCTTTTGTTTTGCTTTGCTTTCAATTTTTTGAGGAAACTTTTCCAACATCTGCATTTTTCCTTTATATGACTTATTAACAACAAAATAGTAAATCCAGATTAAGGCTGGTGATTCCATGGGGTATGCATATAAATTGGACTAACACAAACTCTGGGAGTCTGCTTTTAAGTCACAGGACCAATAAAAGCAGCAGCTAAACATACATCATAGATACACAAGAACAAATTCCTGAGGAATAAAAAAATACAAATAATAATAGTGATAGTAATAAAAATCACGTGTAACTCATGAAGAAAACAAAGATGCAATGCAATTAGTTTTATCTAAGTCCAGGATAGTACCCCTATTAAATATCAATAGTATACAGAGGTAACAAAAGGAGAAAAGAGGCCAGTGTTGTGGTGCAGTGCATTGGACTGGGGAATCTCATATCCAAGCACCTGTTAGGGGAGGGGTTGCTATCCTTGCAGTCCATCTCTTTGCTAATGCACCTGGGAAAGCAGCAGAAATTAGTCCAAGTACTTGGGCCCCTACCACCCACATAGGAGATTCATAAAGAATCCCAGACTCTTGGCTTTGGCCTGGACCAGCCCCAGCTGTTGTAGTTGTTCGGAGAGTAAACCAGAAGATGCAAGCTTTCTACTTTTATCCCATCTGCCCTGTCTCTCTCTGTCATTCTGCTTTTATAAAATAAATCTTCTTAAAGAAAGGGGAAAAGAAAAAAAAATAAACTACATAGCAACAAGTATGATAATCCAAGAACATTACAAATAATAATAAACTTGGAAACATGTAAGTAATTTAAACTGCAGAGAGGATAATATTTCAATTTTAAAGGTCTTCTAAGATTTGAGATTGAAAGAATCAAAAATTCTGTTAGATATTAAAATTGGCTTTGTATGTATATAAGACAGTGCCTATGATTTAGAGTTATACAGGTCCCGAGATTTATGAGTAAAATTATGTATGGTCTTGAAATTGCTTAAGAATTGATTGAAAGATTGTATCTGAAGGGAATGAATCAGGCAAGAGTGAGGTCACAAAATCTGGATAGTGGTTTCATGTAGGTGATGGAATAATCCAGGGATGCTTTACTCTGTTTTTTTTTGACATTTTTCATAGTGAACATTTTTAAATTACAAAACTAAAACCTTCTAAAAACAAAATATTCTTCCTGACTCCTTTCAACTCTGGCTTTTTCACTATCTACTCTTAATTGATATTTCATCGTTCTAATTCTGTCACTTTCTCTCCCTTGCATCATTGGAATAGACAAAATATTTCTAAAAGTTTCTTAAGCCATCTATATTTTAAACAAATGTTGAAGGTTTCTTAGAAACTTGACTAACAAAATTCATGGAAATTTTTCTTCCAATAAAATGAAATATAGAAAAATATTCAAAGAATATTAAATTTCTGTTTATACATTCAAAGCAGTTTATCAAATTGATACAGAGATGAATTAGATATTATGAGAGGTTTTGATATGTAAGTCATAACCAATTTTCAAAAATTTGAATAACACTAGTACTCTTATGCATGACCCTTATGATTGCTTTAGAGTTCCCAAGTGTCACATCAACTATCCCTTCATATTGCTGTAGATACAGAAGTTTCTGAGACTACATTATGTTAATTGTATTAGCAACATTATGTCTCATGTTCAAATCAAATATCTAGTAATCACTTTATATACTTATAATTCACTTTCAAATAAACTAGAGGGCAGGTAGATTCCAAAAGTGAATTTACAAGGGAAATTCTGCTCAAAGTATCTTTTAAAAGATTTATTTTTTAAATATTTATTTATTTGAGAGGTAGAATTACAGACAGAAGAAGAGACATATCTTCCATCCACTGGTTCACTCCTCAGATGGCCACAATGGTCTGAGCTGGGCCAGTCCAAAGCCAGGAGCAAGGAGCCTCTTCCAGGCCTCCCGCATGGTTGGTAGCAGGAGCCCAAGCTCTTTAACCATCTTCTATTGTTTTCCCATGCCATCAGCGTCTCTAGGATGGCTTAATCCGAAAAGGAGCAGCCGGAATTCAAACTGGCACTCATATGGGTTGCCATTGCAGAAGGCAGCAGCTTTACCACAGTGCCAGCCCCCAAAGTATATTTTCTTTTTTTTAAATTTTTATTTTAATTTTTTTTTGACAGGCAGAGTGGACAGTGAGAGAGAGAGAGAGACAGAGAGAAAGGTCTTCCTTTACCATTGGTTCACCCTCCAATGGCTGCTGCGGCTGGCGCGCTGCGGCTGGCACACTGTGCTGATCCGATGGCAGGAGCCAGGTACTTCTGGTCTCCCATGGGGTGCAGGGCCCAAGCACTTGGGCCATCCTCCACTGCACTCCCTGGCCACAGCAGAGAGCTGGCCTGGAAGAGGGGCAACCGCAACAGAATCCAGCGCCCGGACTGGGACTAGAACCCGGTGTGCCGGCACCGCAAGGCGGACGATTAGCCTAGTGAGCCGTGGCGCTGGCCCCAAAGTATTTTTTGATAACTTTATTAAATAGTCATTTCTTGCTTTCATGTTAACATTTATTAAATTTCTATACAAATTTCTGTTATATGCAATTATATTTCATATCTTTCTAATTTATGATGAAATATCAAATAGAATTTATAATTTTATTTACAATAAATTTTTATTTTTATTTAAAGATTTAGTTATTTATTTGAAGGGCAGAGTTACAGAGAGAGTGGGAAAGATAGAAAGATCTTCCATCTTCTAGTTCACTCTCTAAACGGCCACAATGGCCAGAGCTGGGCCTATACAAAGCCCGGAGCTGGGAGCCTGTAGACAGGAGTTAAGAGCTTCTTCCCGGTCTCCCACACAGGTGCAGGGGATCCAAGCACTTGAGCCATCTTCTTCTGCCTTCCCAGGGTAGAATACTATTTGTAGAATGTTTGATTTGTGACAGACATATGCACAAAATCTTTACCTTACAACAATTCTAGATGGACTTATTTTCTCCATTTTACAGTGATTGAGGTTGGTTGGTGAGTCAACAAAAAATAGAAGATTAGTAACAAACTTCCAAGTTTTTGACTTCACTCACCCCAAGTGCACATTCCTGTGTGATAGAGCCAGTGTTTATCCCCCCCAAAAAAAAACCCAAAAATAAATAATGTACAAATATACAGTCTGCTTTTTACTCCTACACATAGGGAGCAGCCAGGCCATACAGTATGCAGGAGTTCTTTATCTCATTTAGACTCCATTAAATTAAATGAGATTAACAATACAGTTTACTGGATGGCATAAGAATGTTATGGGACAATGTATGTGAAATGCTTGTCAGACAGTAGGCACTTAACAAATTTTAGTTTTCCACATCCATGAGTTTGTAAAAGGGAAGAGATGTAGAATCAAGGAAAGCATTCTTAAAGCAAGTTATTTTTTAAAACATTCAGCGAAGTTGATTTATTACTAAGTGAGTTTCAATTTGAAGAATAAAATACTTCACATTCTTAATAAAAAGTCTAAAAAATCACTAGTACACAAAAAATATCACTCGTAACAAAATTACTTTAATGACTTGTGGTAAATGCGCTCTTGAATGTTGGACGATTTGGAGAGTAGCAAAGTGCTTTATTTTTATAAGGATCATTTGTTCTGTATTTGACAAAAAACATGAACATTTCATTCTGTTTTACTTTTAAATGGGTATTACTGTCTTTGTTATTTGACAATGTCAAGCGAAATGTCACACCAATCAGGAAAGCCCATTTATACTTAATAGGTAGACTGAAGAACAGAATGTACCTTTGACTGATTTACGGCTTTAAACCTTACATAAACAATGTTGATATTTCCATTTTTACCAAGTATCAGCACAAGACATTTCACAACTGTTGTTTAAGCAAAACACAACTGTTCATTGCTATAAAAAAGTAGCAAGTAACAGAATGTTAGTTTAAAAAAAATAGTGCCTATTTGCTGAAAATGGGTAGCTATAACAGTAGTATATTTTAACCTTTAACTCAGTAAACTTTATGTTCATTAACTATAAAACATACTGCTTGAGTTTCAAGTTGTTGGAACTAATAGATAAGATTTAGATCATTTTGGGGGGCAATGTTTACTAACTATATTTTTATGAGTAAAATTGATAATTAGCATATGAACTTCTTAAGTATAGATCCTAAATGTTATTTCTTTGTCAGAGTCTGGATAGAATATTCTCCTTTACTTCTTATTTTGAATATTTTCATGTTGTTTGTTCTCATTTAAAGGTTAATGTGGACAGCTGCATAGCACCTTTTGTATAAACTTCTAATTAAGTAACACTGCAAACTTTCTCAGCATTTTGCAGTCATAATATATTGCTTTCTAATCATGCGAACAAATTTCAAATACCCAGAGACAGCTTTGTAAGGAGAAATCGCTGTGATTCTCTGTAACTTCTTTGGATTAATGTGTTAGGAATTAGACTTCTTTCTCTGTGATGGGGAGTCTTTCTAAGAGGTGTTTGAGTGTGTGTGTGTGTGTGTGTGTGTGCACGCATACACATGCGTGTGCATGTGTACACTTTGCTGATTAGGACAGGAATTCAAGAGTAAATGCATTACCCTTGAGTTCCAGAGAACTTAGATTTATGGAACATATTTGTGCGCTCAAGCATATTGAGACCTACATAAAAACCAGTGCATTCCTGAAACTCAAAATCGTTTAGTAATCTCTCTTACATCCCATCTTATCAAGGAAAAACACCCCACAACCATCATGAAAGCTTCAAAAGCCTGTCATTTAAGACAAATCTCTGGGAAATCCCTTGTTTTTAATATCAGAGGCTTATTACTTGTGCTTTGAATATACACACTAATATGGAAATTTGGATTTACAAAATCTTATGTTGCATGCATGTATACAACTGAACAAAAAGCTATTCAACATCTTTGGCGGTTAATTGCAATCATTCTGGGCCTTATGCTCTTGTGTGTGGGGTTTTTGTTTGTTTGTTTGTTTTTAATCTAGTAAACCTGACAAACAGAAGTGTCAAACTAAAGGTCAGACTAATACCTGGAAGGTAAAGCAATGGATTTGGTGGGGGCGAACTGATTAAACTAAGTCAGCTTAATTCAAACCAGCAGGAGCAACAGATGCTGTTGTCTTTGTTTATTTTCCCTTGTTGCCAGATGGGAGAGGAGAAATAAATACTAGGACAGAGAAGAAAGCTGATGAATTGTGTTTCTACTCCATCTTAGCTTACTGCAAGATGTCAATATGCAAAAGGCTCCAGTGATACAATTCAAGTGGTTTGTTTTGAAATGAACTTTCCATCTATGGTAAGCTTGTCTATCTTAGTGTGAAGGTAGCAGTAGTATGGAAATCACCTACATAAACAGCATGGAATCTTTTCTGGAAAACCCTAAGACAACTGTGAAGTCACACATTTTCATACAGTCTTATAAGTTTGTGGAAGGCAAGAGTTCTGACTTATTATAAGTGTATTTTGAGTAACTTAGATTACGTGGAACACAGTTCACAACAAATGCCTAGGATCCAATATGGAACCAATATTATCTTCTAAGTATTATTGAGTAATTATTCAGAACACACTTCATCATTATCATACTTCTCTCCAAGAAGAGACCTCTCTCACACTTCTTTTTGCAACAGGCCTCTTAAGGTCACATAACTCAAGTGGAATGCGCTAATTTTGAATTCAATAAACATTCACCCAGAAGCTGGCATATGTCAGGAAGTTTTAGGCGTTGGTGATTTACTAGTGAAGAAAACATTAAATAACCAAAGCAACACTGTTCCGTAACAACTTATATTACAAGTAGCAAACAAAATAAAGAAGTGTTACAGTGGATAATGATCCTAGAATGAGATCCCTAGAAAACCATCTGAGACACATATTGCTAATTTTTCATTGAAAAGCATAAAAGCAGGGCTGAAAGAGTGAAGGAAAACCTTATCATGTTGAGAAAGGATGAGAACAATACAAGGTGATGTGTTATTGAGCGGAGCATTAGTTCACGATCATGGTAATTTTTCTATGGGAGTAGTTCTGGAAAAGATTTTGAAAAAATACTAAGAGTTGCCATTCAGAAAAAGGAAAATTATCTGCTTATCTTCAAGACTCCTCCTATTTTCTGTCTGTTACATCTATAAATACAGCCCTTGATCTGGAAATGGACATATAACCCAAATATGTTGATTCACTTTGTAGGTATGTTATTATCACACAAGATGCAGAAGTCTTATTTATGAGGTTACTCAGGGTTGATAATGTAATCCTTTGATTGCCAGTGGAACGCTCTTTCTTTGGATAAAAATATTTAGCAAAAGAAAGGGAAGCAAAAATGAGACAGAAGAGTGGAGAGGGTTTAAGTGATCTTGTGTCTTTGATTTCACTCCTTTGGTGTGTCAGATATCCAATGGTTCCAATAACTTTTGTTTCAGTTAATTCAAAATTTTTACCAGACCATTTTGAATTGTCTTAACTTGGAATTTTGTTCTTTGCAATTGAAACACATCCTGCCTAATGCAGCATGCATTATATTTTTCATTTTTCAGAAAATAAAATGGAGACATTAAGTCATTTTCCAAGCATCATTGATTTAGTTGGTATTTTGACTAAATCATAACAGCCATTCTGATATGTGTGCCACTGATAGAAATAGATTGTTACATATTTACTCCAAATTATAACATAGAAAAGCACACAAGGGCACTAAATTATATTGAATATGCATTAATCTAATGGATGATTTAGAAAGTTTCTCCTATATACCAAAATGTAAGGCTAATCATTATGAAAGCAAATATACATTGTATGAAATTCTGAACACTTTAGGATTTTGTAATATGTATTCTGTAGCAACTTGCTTATCATTTCTTTCTCATAGTAGAAATGGGAGCTAATGTTTACTGAACACTGTTATAGGCAAAACCTTGTGCTTACATATATTATCTTGCTATCACCCTCAATTCTCCCAACAACCCTGTTATCCCTCTTCTCCAAATGTAGAAACTGGCCCATAAAGGAGTTAAATGAATTTTTGTCAGATTGCTGGTATTTGAAGAGGAGATGGAACTGGATTCTAGGTGTCTCTGACCCAGGAGTCTTTATCCAATACACCATAACACAAAATAATGGCCTTATATTCATGCTATCATGGGCTTTGGATAATGAGAATCTTGTGATTTTTGATGTAGATTTGATAGTAAATCAAATAAATAGTTTAAAAAACACATAAATATATCATGTACCAAAAAAAAATCTCTCTTTTAAACAACAGAAAGTTTAGCCTTGTCCTAGTTTTCTATAAAAGCATTCTAAAAACTTTAAATATTTTGAATTGCATTTTAAAATACTTCCTCAATGTATGTTGATACATACATTAATGCTAAAAGAAAAAATAAACTGAGATTTAACTGATATTTAAATGCAAAGCTAATTAATTAACATACACCAGAAGGTCTCCTTTCTTTTCTACAGAATCTAATTACTCTAAATATATTAGTGCATATATTAGCATAATTGTTTCACATATTGCTTAGCGCTTTTAAGCATCCATAGATAAGATGTACCTACTAGTCTGCATCATTCAATTCATTGACTATTTCAATCCAGTGAATGTGAAATTGAAAGTATATATAAGTGTGTGGGATATATGCATACGTATATTCGAGTGTTATAATTCATTGCCTAGAGTAATTTGAATATGCAAATTTGTCTTGTTAAACAGTTTGTGGTTTCTATACTGAGTTAGCTTGTTCAGCTAATTTAACTTGTTCATCTCCTTAAAAAAATCTCATTGAACATTTTATTGAAATTCCCATCAACTATATTCCAAAGCTTGCATTGTGGCTCATAGTACAGAGTCAAACAGGAAGGGAGAGCAATTTTATGTACTAACTAACTATATATATATATACATTTAAATCTGACACAAGTTCACTTCCAGATATCTAGACAGAGGTTAATGGAAACAAGAGAAAAAAATAGGCATACATATGGATAATATTTCAATAGCTAATCAACCTATCCTGGCATGCTAATTCAATCAACAAATTGGTACAGAAAATGATGTCACACACTTAAGAATGCTAAAGGTGTATAAACAAATTCAATTAAATATCTTTAAAATAATCAGGTTTAGTAATTTTATAAGAGAAAATTTGAGAGTTTTGTAGAATTTAACAAGAAGAGACTTAATGCATAAACTCTTAAGAAATATTGTGTGTCAAATCACCTTTTTGCCCCAATGTCAGAAAAAGCTAAAGAAACACATTCAAGATACACATAAGTATGCAAATACATGCACATACATATTAGATATGAGTTGCAAAAATGAGGTTAAATTTATGTTTGAGTAGCTTTGTGTCACATTATTAAAATGACTTGTCAAATTGGTTTTTAGTGCTGTTTGCCAAATACTTGCAGCTCTACGTTTTCTAAACACAAGATAGTATTGTCTATCATGTATCCCTTGAGAGGAGGAGGAGCTTATTATTATGATGGCGAAGACTGAAGAGATGTGGAGCAGAGTCTTCAATGCAGCTACAGTGCACTTTAGGAAGAAACATCCTTTTCACTATGACATATTATTAGGATTTGAGGATTTCTTGTTAATGCATCACAGTTCTGTCCTGAATGATGAACAATACAATTCTTTATTCTTTTCAAATAAATGCTTTATTTGGTAATATCCCAGTAATAAAAAAGTCAAAATGTCTAATAGTATAAAATCATTTCTAATTGATACTTTAAGTACCATATGATTGTCTTTCAAGTTCTATCTCAGTATTTTATACCTAGAAATAAAATTTAAAAACCACAGCATTAAGTTTCCTGAAGAAACTAAGCTGAAGACATTCATAGCTATAAAGTGTTGTATCCCAATGGATCTGTCATTCTTCAGAACATAGCTCTACTATTTAAGAGCTTCATGGATAGGACAATAACACTTGACAACATTAGAATAATCAATAAATGCTGTTTCTGTATCAGAATTTAAACAGGCATCTTAATAAAAACACTTCTCACGTTAGTTGTTTTATAGCTTTTGGTAAGTATAACATGAGGAAATATGAAAGGATAAAAGTTTCCACCCCTCAACACTCAGCCATCATTCGGTACTTTCAAACAAACAAAAATAATTTTAAAAAAGAATTTTCTCTTAATAATATTTTGACAATAGTTGACAGTGTTATCGCTTGCTTTCTCTCAAAGGAAACTTTTCTTCCATTTTCTATAGTGATAGATCTAGGTACTTGGGGACAAAAATTTAGTTGTAAAAACACTGCTAGGAAATATGACTTCCAACTGGGTTTGTACAATCCCTGTATGTCCAAAGTGAATTTTAATATAAAAAATAGGATAGGTATATTGGCACAGTTGTGGCAATAGAGGGATGTAGTAACAAAGCTTTTATAGCCTCACACCTTCCAGACTTTCTTTTTGCCTCTTTGATCACTTATATTGTCATTTTCAGAATCTGCTCTATTGCTTGAACCTTAAAGTTGCTGGTTATCAATGCTTTTCCTAGATCCTTTGACCATTGGACCATATGCCATCTGACCGAGATAATTTAGCTGAATTGAAAGTGCATGAAACACATGTGAGCTACTGTAAGATCTCTGGAAGTGGCATGGTAGTGATTTGTTGGAAAGATATTAGAGAATCAGATGAACACTTGGGCAGCAATTACTGCTGTTCATCTAAGCGTTGGAGCCAGCACTGGGGAAGAAGAGAGCAGCCCACATTACTCGTGTTTTCCTATGCATTCATTCCATCGCTCTCTCACACCATGGGGCTCTTGCTCTGTTTCCTATGCCTATGGTTCAAATATAGGCACAATGGAATGAATGACTGCTTGATTACATGAATTAACACAGTGGCTCCAGTAACCAATGCAATGTCTGCCTTCTGTTAGATGCAACTCCAAACCCCAGGAGGAACTCTCAGTACACGCATATCTTCTCCCACTTGTTAAAATCATTCTACTCTGATGTCAAAAGTTAATTTCTGGCTAGCACCGCGGCTCACTAGGCTAATCCTCCGCCTGCGGCACCTGCACCCCAGGTTCTAGTCCCGGTTGGGGTGCTGGATTCTGTCCCGGTGGCTCCTCTTCCAGTCCAGCTCTCTGCTGTGGCCCAGGAAGGCAGTGGAGGATGACCCAAGTGCTTGGGCCCCTGTACCCGCACGGGAGACCAGGAGGAAGAACCTGGCTCCTGGCTTCGGATCGGTGCAGTGTGCCAGCCTTGGTGGCCATTTAGGGGGTGAACCAACGGTAGGAAGACCTTTCTCTCTGTCTCTCTCTCACTGTCTAACTCTGCCTGTCAAAAAAAAAAAAAAAGTTAATTTCTACCCCTAATCTTAGTATACTGGAGTTACTTCCCAATATAATTTCCTCTAGAGTTCAGCAGTTTCAGTATATTTCCATTTTTAAATTCCTCAGCTAGTTCAAGTTGGAGAGTACCTTCCCACTCACCCTAGTCCTTATACAAAGGAAAAGAAAAATATAGTGCCAGGATTTGGAAGGTTAGGTTAGCTAATCCATTTTCTGGTTTTACAAGGAATTTCAATTAAGAAAAATAGTTTGTTTTTTTTTTTTTTCCTCATGGTCAGTTGAACCAAATCAAAGACAGAGAAACTCTATGTTCCAGTTCCCCCCAAGTTCAGTCAGGACTGCAGTTGCTCACGGTACTCGAAGTGCTCCCTCTGCGCCTACAATTTAATAAAGGTGGAAGAGATTGAATTTCCTAGCTTCACCCAAACCAATTAATCAGCCAGCAAATTAAAGTCAACTGTGGATTGAAACGCTCAGTCACAGTTCGGACTTGCCACCACCAGTTATATTATTGACAAAGGAAATCAGATTTATAGACAGCAGCAGGGCATTCAGACACTTTTGGAAATGAATATGATTCTTTTAATAATTTTCTTCAGGCTGCACACTGTGGACTTACTCTCAGACATTATTACTGGAAGAAAATAGTGTAAGTGCTGCCTTTATAAGTCCAATTGGCACAGTGTTGTAACAATTTAATTTTATTGTGATATTACTGGAAAATTTGCTTTGTCAAAGGAAGGTCCCTCATCTAAAACATCACATTAGCACTAACCAGATAGTTCTTTCATAAAGTAAATATAATATCATTCTTAATTAGCAAAACAAAAACAAACACACAAAGTCTTAGTATTTTAATATTTATCCTTACAATATACAGACTTATGGCCAGCTCTGTGCCACTGCTCACTTGGCTAATCCTCCCCCTGCAGTGCCGGCACCTTGGGTTCTAGTCCCTTTTGGGGCACCAAATTCTGTCCCAGTTGCTCCTCTTCTAGTCCAGCTCTCTGCTGTGGCCGGGAAAGGCAGTGGAGGATGGCCTAGATGCTTGGGCCCTGTACCTGCATGGGAGACCAGGAGGAAGCACCTGGCTCCTGGCTTCAGATCGGCGCAGCAGGTCGGACATAGCAGCCATTGAGGGAGGGGGGGTGAACCAACACAAAAGGAAGACCTTTCTCTCTGTCTCTCTCTCTTTCACTGTCTACCTGCCTGTCAAAAAAAAAAAAAAAAAATACAGACTTAATTTCTTGCTGCTGCCATGGTTTACCAGTCCTAAAATTATGTGCTTGAAGGCCATTTGTATTTTTTTCTCAGTTGGTTGTCTACTAACTCCCCAGTAGCTGTCATATGGGGTTTGGTAACACTTCAAAATTTAATGACACTAATTACAACTAAAATGCTTTTGTAACAAGTATATAGGTATTTTATAAATTTTGTTCATAACTAAATGAACTTGAGGAGGAATTCAGCACTCTGGCTTATAAATTATATGCACTTATATTATATACACCTTTGGTAGTCTTAAATCTCAACAAAGACCTCTAGAATTAGTTAGCAATAACGATGAATTTGAGCATCTAACATTGCCTATCTGCAGGTTCACTAAGCACACTGATCACTTCTTCATGTTCTTTCATAGATGATGTGCTGTTTCTAGATAAAGTATATTTTAACTAATGAGACCATAGAGCAAAAAAAGAAAAAGGTAAATTAGAAGGGTGGAACAGGAATTTTTATTTTACTTCTTCCAAGTCTTCATATAATGTTCTCTGCTCTATTCATTTACCATGTTTTTCTTTGTAGATTCTCTAAGTTCATTTTTTACAATAAAGTAAAAATCATTTGAACTAAAAATTATATATTTTTAAAAAATTTATGTATATATAATCTAACATTTAAAAGCACTTAAAACCTTCTAGAGTGAGCATTTGTTCATCATTCATTCATGAAATTTCAGAAATAAATGACTATCAGTTGATGTGAACAACAGTAAAATATAAAATCGGAAGCAGTATTCATATATTTGTCTACCTTCATCCATACACAATAGCTGACAACTGCCAAAAACCTTAAAGATAAATCCAGTTATTTAACAATGATGCTCACTCACAGAAACAAATAATTAAAATAAAATTTAAGTTTCCTATTCTGTGAAATTAATATAAAAATGTCAAGAACGACTACATTATTTCCATGTGCATTTGGATATTTTGACAGTCTCTTTTTAAAAAATAAACTAGACTCAGATCCTTAATAGTTCACATTACTTCTGTTTATTGAATGTTTGTGTCACTGCAAAATTCACATGTTAAATCTCATCCTGCCCTGTCAGACACTAGGTTTGCATACCAGGAAGTACCAGACACTGAATCATCTGGCAACATTTATCTTGGACTTCCCAGTCCTCAGAATGTGTGAAATGTGTGAAATAATTTCTGTTGTTTGTAAGCCACTCAGTCTATGATGTTTCAGTAAAGGCACCCAACCAGAGCAAGACATAGTATATTGAAGATATAACAGAGCACAGCAGATCCTGTGTAGGTCATTACCCTTGCAGAAAAACAACTGCTGAAATTTTGGGCTTTGGAAAGTTGATAGCCTAAAGATTCAACACATAATCTGAAATCTGTTACAAATTACATTATGCCCAATGTAAAAAGGACAAATTTGTGTATGTGTATGTATGTAAGGGAGCATGTACTCAAAGAACCTTGAAACTCTCATAGAAAATCCATATTACAAAAATTTGTATGATTTCAAAGTTTTTTGCATCAAAATAATTCATCTTTTAATTCTATCTTTCCATGAACTTTTTGGAAGTATGCTATTATATATGACTATACAACTTTCACTTTTTAATTTAATTACCTGTGAAATCCCAGCAATTGTACTGAGCTCTACTGAAAGTCAAAATTAAAAAGAGATTAATGAATTAGTTTTTAACATTGTATTCTTCACATTAAAGTCCATAGGAACAAATCTTCAATGTCCCAACAAATTGCTCTCCACAATTACACTGTGAATGTCTGACTTTTCTAGACACGTCAGTTCCAGGTTACTGAAATCTTCTGTGTTTAGATCAGTTTTCTTCTCTAATCTACTCTGTTCTAGCTGTTGTTAGGTTATCCAATGTCAACCATACTGTTTTGGTGGGCAGTTACCTGCTTTCTGGGAATTATTTAGAATAGGTTCCCCACTATCCCACCCCTCAATCTTTTCTTCTATATAGCTCCAAATGACTTTAATGGATACTACAGTGTTTCACTCTCAGAACCCCTTTAAAAACATATCCACTTATGCTTCAAGTTCTGGGAACACTGACAGCTGATAGCCTTGCTTCTCACTGAGAAGTTCTTGGGAGCTCATTGGCTCAGGTGCTGCCCACAGCCAAGGACAGGTGCAAGCAAAGAAACAAAAGCATAGTTCCTGTTCCCCAATTTGGTACAAATACAAATAAATCATCCCAGACCCAGGATTCCACATGAAATCTAATTTTCTAGTAGCAATTGTGTTAAGGATCAACTTCTATTTCTCTACAGTCCAATGTTCCTTACTTCTTTACAACTGTACTACATAAAACCTTGCCCAATAACTTTCTCCATGCAACTTTATATGTCAAAATATATTTTATAAAATCAAATACACCAAACTTTAAATTATCTAAGATGTATTGATATCAGAACAGGAATCCTTTGATAAAAGTAGGGGTTTTGTCCTAAACTCTGTATACAACCCTAATGAATCAAGCTTAATTGCTTTTACTTACAGCATGAGTAAGTCTAATTCTTAGAACTGTGCCTAAGGATAGAAAACTCTTTTGCTCCAACCTTTATGACCAAAATAAGATATTATCTTTCTGTAGTTTGTAGCATGGAAAAGACTTGTTAGAACTTGTCAGAAGAAGGTGACCAAGGCTGATTATTCCAGATCTTCCCAAAGATGGCACAGTACTCCTTAGCAACTTTAAGCTGTTCTTAAAACTCAGAATATATAGAACACAATCATCTTTTAAAATAAGATAGAAAGGGAGCCGGTGTTGTGGTATAGCAAACTTAGCTATTTTGCCTGTGATGCCAGCATTCCATATGGGTTCTTGTTTGTTTCCCAGGTGCTCCACTTCTGACCCAGTTCCCTGCTATTGCACAGGGCAAGTAAAGGAGGATGACCAAAGTGCAAATGATCCTGGACCCACGCGGAAGATCTAGATGAATCTATTGGTTCCTGGCAGTGGCCTGGCCCAGTCCTGGCCATTGAGGTCATATGGGGAGTGAGCCACTAGATGAAAGATCTCTGTTTATTTCTCTCTCTCTCTCTGCCTTTCAAATAAAAAAAAATAAATAAACAAATCTTTTCAAAATTCAAGTAAATCATTATACAAATCTACATACACTGAGCCTTCCAAATGATCAGATAAATTGTGCACTACATAAAGCCTGGTGAAAGCATTTAAACAGCACCCCTGAAGCTGTTCAATTAGGTAACTCTCTAAATAGTCCCTTGAAATACTGTCAACAGAGTTATTTGAAAATAAATTACATTATTTCTTCCCATTCTTCATAATGAATTCATGAGGACTAATAGTGACACATGATTTTATTTCTAACTCTCTCAAGTCGTCTGTTAAATGTGCTAAAATGTATAAACACCCCTTTTGAAATTAAAACATCCACTTATTACAAGATTAGAAAACCATTTTTGTTTCCCCTATTTTTCAAAGATTAGCTAAAGTGAGCCAATGATTTAAAATATATCTTTAAATGTTCTGTAATTGAACTCTGCTCATTCTAGAGACTTAAAAGCATTTATATGATGAACTATTTTCTGTCATATACCACTTTGTAAGTAATATAGGTAGTGGTCTGCCCATAGACTCGCAAATCCCCTTACCATTTTCATGCTTACTGGCTTTTAATGTGCTTTCAAGAGCAAAAGGCAGTTAGTACAGTTTGTTATTACAGTGTTGCCATTAGACTGCTGTGTCTAGACCTGGGAGTACTTGCAAAGTTATACTGATCTGGGGCAGTCACTAACCAAAGAATGATAATGCAGTGATATGAATAATCACTCTTCCTTGTTTCTGAACAGGATGACTCTGAGCTTCAGGGTGCAGTGTTTGCAGAATTCCTGTGGAGCTGGGGCTACTTTTATGAGGAACTTCACTTGACATTATAGCCTTGCTTGGCCTCAGAAAGGATAAGTTGAAATCCTATGCCCCTGTATGGCATTCCAGAAAGTCACCCTCTTCCAAAACAGAGTCTATACAAAGATGAACAAGTTGACAGGAAATCATTGAATGAGGTTTAATACGGTAAGACTGGCATCCTTCTAACAATAGTGAGTTTCAGCTCAGACACACACACACACACACACACACACCATGAAGATGAAGGCAGAGATGAGATGATCCATCTATACTTTAAGGAAAATCAAAGATAGAGAAGTTATCAGATGTTAAGAGAAAGTCGTGGAACATGTTTCCCCTCCCAGATCTGTGGAGGAACTAACTCTGTCAACCTACTGAACTTGGACTTTTAGTATCCCAAAATGATTCAATAAATTTCTGTTGTGTAAGCCACTCAACTTGCAATACTTGATGCAGCAGCCTAGGAAATGGATACACTTCTTTCTTGTGGCATATTCTTATTCCTTCCCTCACTCCACCTGGAACATTTCCTATCAAATCACTTTTTATATGAGCCGCCATACCAGTGTTTGCTTCTGAGAAATTCAATCTAAACAACTCCTAACTTGTTTCTAGAATTATCAGTGTATGAAAAAGATTATTAGAAGACAATGGATAGAGACAAGTTCTGCTAAACTAAGCAAAACTATTCAGAAATTCAGCAATTTAGCCTTCATTCTACCTTCCATGAATATTAGACTTTCCTCTCTAAGAGATGAGAATAATCTTGTTAACACTTTTTCTACCAACAACAGATTCAAGCACTTTTCTCATTAACTCAGTTTATTTGTTTACTTAACTGCTTTGATTTTATTCGTAAAATTTCTTGATTTTCATTCGCATTTACCCTGATTGTGTGCCTTACTTTTCATCTTTGGAAAATGCTTTTAGATTAGAGCTTATGGCAGATTTTTCCAGACTGTCAAGAAGGATATAGTTGCTGTCTCCTACTTTTCTCCTGAGTTGCAGTTATGCAGAAATGTATCATCAGGATTTATTTCAGAGCCTTTCAACTTCTTGACACATGTACATGTTACAGTTACAGATGAGATCAGAGGGTCACATTTACCTTTTCTGCTTTCTTAAAGTCAAGAGTATGTCTTTGAATCTGCTGAGCAATTCTGCCCTTCACAATTCTACATTCCAAATAGATACAGCCATTTTAATGGAAAGGTTTCCATCACTTTCACATCTTCAGCCAATTATCTTCCCCCAAGTGAATGAAATCCAGCAGTTGCCCATTTGCTTTCTCATGTAAGATGAAATTGGCAATGGGTAAATAACAAATTTATTAGATGCCATCCTTTTAGGAGTATTAGATTGCTAACAGATGTTCACAGAGTTCAAAGTCTACTATTTTCATACAGATGGTTTTGTGTTAATGTGGAAAGTTCTCATGAATTTTTATTCACACTCTTCTTTTTTATATATATGTGTATCCTTTATACATGTAGATGTAAGTATGTATTCTTTAAAACCACATTTATTTTTTATGTTGCCCTTCTTAATAGCCAGATTTTTGAGAATATTAACCACAATAATATTAATTCTGTTTATGTATCTTACTTGTACCTATATTCAGACTCTAGTTTGCTTTGTAAATAATGCATGTAAAACTGAGGCACGGCCAGCGCCGCGGCTCACTAGGCTAATCCTCCACCTTGCGGCACCGGCACACCAGGTTCTAGTCCTGGTCGGGGCGCCGGATTCTGTCCCGGTTGCCCCTCTTCCAGGCCAGCTCTCTGCTGTGGCCAGGGAGTGCAGTGGAGGATGGCCCAAGTGCTTGGGCCCTGCAACCCATGGGAGACCAGGCTAAGTACCTGGCTCCTGCCATCGGATCAGCGCGGTGCGCCAGCCGCAGTGCGCCGTCTGCGGCGGCCATTGGAGGGTGAACCAACGGCAAAGGAAGACCTTTCGCTTTGTCTCTCTCTCACTATCCACTCTGCCTGTCAAAAAAATAAAAATAAAAAAAATAAAACCTGAGGCATATCATTATAAATATTCTCAATATATTCCTTCTGTTCTATTCTTTTCCTTTGAATAAAGTATGGACATCTGTGTTAGTAATTTTGGACTGAACTAATAGAATGTCATTGACTAGGTGGTATATACAACGGAAACTTATTTGGAAGCCCAAGGTCAGGATGACAGCATAGTTGGGTCTGTTGAGGACTTCCTTCTTGTTCTTTAGGTTTCCACCTTCTCTCTGTGTCCTCACATGACGTTGAGAGAGAGAGAGAGAAAGAGAGAGAAAGAAAGAGAGAGCAAACTTGTTGATTATCCTCTTGTAGTAAAAACACTAATCCCATTGAGGGCTTACCTTTGAGATCTCCTCTAAACCTAAATACTTTCCAAATTTTGGCCTCATCTCCAAAGTCAATCACATTGGAGGTTAGAGCTTTACTATATAAATTTATAACTTTTGGGGTAGGACACAATCATTCACTCCATAAGAGCATTCGCATTGCTCTGTTTATTCAGTAATATTAAACTTGTTGCTATGGTCTGAAGATACATGTCATTCAAAATTTGTACATTAGAACTTAAGTCCCAATGTGGTAGTATTAAGACATGGACTCTTTAGAGGGTTCCACTCTCGTGAATGGGATTAGGATCCTTATAAAAGGATTGAGAGGACTAGCCAGGCCATTTTTGCCAGTCTTCTTTCCACCAAATGAAGTCACACACATAATGCACCATGTTGCAAGCAGAGAGAGGCTCTCACCAGTCACTAACTTGCTGATCTTGTACTTCAAGCCTCCAAAACTGTGAGAAATGATTTTTTTGTATAAATTAGGCAGTTTTAGCAATTTTTCTTAGAAAAATTGGTACTGAAAGTAGGGTAGACAAAAATATAAAATCCCAAATTTACTTAATATGCTTTATAAGTCTCCAAATTCTATTTTTGCATCTATAAACATACCTATGAGTACATTTGTAGGTGTGCCATATTAACAGAAAACTAAATTTCACATAATATTTTTGTTTTGTTCACATAAATAAAAGTTTTAATCATTTCTATTGCATTTATAAGTCTGCCAAAGAATCTATTTCCCTTTGTTTTCATGAGTTCCAGATAATTCTTGCCAGATCATTGCTTTGTCATCATAAACTAGAGGGCTAGAAAATTGTTCTTCTTGAATATAAATGAAGTGGTCAGTTTCCATGTCCTCATTCTTTTCTAAAATTTGACGATCAGTCTGAAGACACAATTACTTCACATATCTTCAGAAGACTTTGAGTCTCTTACCCTTACTAAGTCTACAAAGGCAATAAAGACATACAAAGTTCTCACTACCAATCACTTGCTTCAGGCATAAACCAGCACATGTGGCTAACATCAAGTATCAGTAACATCAGAGGACATAGACATATAGAGAACTACACATTTTTCCATTACATAAAGAAGTACCATCAACTACATTTTGATTCAAGCTCTTTTTAAAATTATTTTATTGACTTGTCATACTCTATATTTTAAACTCAATATATTTTATCTAATAAATATGTTATTATATAAGTATTTGATACACACCTTATTAATTAACCAGCATTTGATTAATTATATTAATTCAGTGTTCAAAAAAAGTTCTAGTGAGTGGTAATGGTATAAATTTGACATTGGATTTCTCAAACAATGATTTAAACACTCTAAGTAACTCATGGAGGTGCCTTTCACAGAGCTATTTCTCAAAAACAATTACCTATATCAATAAGTAATACTCAGGATTGTTGCAATGACCAAAATTTAAAAATTGTTGAAAATAAAATCCTTTTTTTAACTTTTATTTAATGAATATAAATTTCCAAAGTATGGCTTATGGATTACAATGGCTTGCCCCCCATAACGTCCCTCCCACCCACAACCCTCCCCTTTCCCACTCCCTCTCCCCTTCCATTCACATCAAGATTCATTTTTGTTTCTCTTTATATACAGAAGATCAGTTTAGCATACATTAAGTAAAGATTTCAACAGTTTGCTCCCACACAGAAACATAAAGTGAAAAATACTGCTTGAGTACTAGTTATAGCATTAAATCTCAATGTACAGCACACTAAGGACAAAGATCCTACATGAGGAGTAAGTGCACAGTGACTCCTGTTGTTGACTTAACAAATTGACACTCTTGTTTATGGCACCAGTTATCAACCTAGGCTCTTGTCATGAGCTGCCAAGGCTATGGAAGCCCCCTGAGTTCACCGACTCTGATCATATTTAGACAAGGCGATGGTCAAAGTGGAAGTTCTCTCCTCCCTTCAGAGAAAGGTACCTCCTTCTTTGATGACCCATTCTTTCCACTGGGATCTCACTCACGGAGCTCTTTCATTTAGGTTTTGTTTTTTTGTTTTGTTTTGTTTTGTTTTTCCAGAGTGTCTTGGCTTTCCATGCCTGAAATGCTCTCATAGGCTTTTCAGCTGGATCCGCATGCCTTAAGGGTTGATTCTGAGGCCAGAGTGCTGTTTAGGACATCTGCCATTCTATGAGTCTGCTGTGAATCTCACTTCCCATGTTGGATCGTTCTCTCCCATTTTTATTCTATCAGCTAGTATTTGTAGACACTATTAATTGTTAATTTTCGTTATCACCACTTCTGTGAGCTGATATTAAAATTAAGAGAATTTTATGAAGAGTAACTTGGTGTTTATGGTAGCTGAGATATGGAAGTGATGAAGCACAAGTCATGACTGGGACAGATTAGAAGACAGACATTGAAGTCAGGCAGTTCGTAAAGGACTTCACTTTTAAATGTGGATTTCTTTTTAATACAAATGTCAACAATGCCGTGTGAAAGTGGGAACGCTTGAGGAATTCTGAATTCATAATGAAACAGCATCTTTCAACTAATCCACTGTGGCCAGACACAAAACACCTGCCTTCTTTGTAGATTCTGTACACTGCCTGGTCTTGTTGAATGTCTCGATTCTACAGTGCTTAAAGCAGAAAATATCACCATGATTTCAAAGGGAGTTCTTCATGGTTAGCAACTGCTATAAATGATGGATTTCCATGTCAGCTTAAAATTTCCTAGCTTTGTCAGTTCAAGCCATGTCCTTAATGTACTTTTATTGTTGCTGTTTTATGGTTATTATTATTTAATATAGTCAATGCACTGACAACAAAACCTACTTGCAAGTAAGGCATTTTCCAATCAATATTTTAGATTTACTTGATTAAGAAAAAAGCATACTCTTCAATTATAAAAATATTCTCAGTATTTCCTCAGTTGAATTTGGTATCTTTCATTTAACCACGTGTAAGCATAGACCTTGCTATTGCCAGAAATAAAGTGAGGTATATCAACAGAAGAACTGACAGCAGTTTTCCATGTTAAGATATTGAGTCATGATACACAATACAGATAAAAATCCTCAGACCAACTAAGCAGAAAGATAGGAGATGAAATACAGCAGTATTTAATTATCATGATTATCATAAATCATTATTAGGTTTTCAGCTGAAGTTTTAATTATGTAAGAGATAGAGAAAGAAGCAGACAGAGAGAGCTGCTACCTTCGGTCTTCTGGTTCACTCTCCAAATGCCTACAATGTACAAAACTGTGCTGGGTCAAAGCTAGGAGCCTGAAGCTCAGAACTCAATCCAGGTCTTCCACAGGGAATTACCTGAGGCGTCAGCTGCTGCTTTCCAGGATGCATATTATCAAGAACATGGAATCGGGAGTATAGTCAAGATGCAGCCTATGCACTCCCATGTAGGACATGGGTGTCTTAACCAGCATCTTTTTATTACTATTGATTTTAAGTTTCTAGTAAAATTAATAATACAATGAGTCCATATACTTCACACCCCACTCCTCCTATTAATATCATGGATTAGTGTATTTGTCATCATTAATGAATCACATCCAGCTTCCCCTATTTTTTTATTCAAACTCCCTGTATTACTCCCAGTCCTCCCAGTTATTCACTTCTCAGTTTCCTTTTAGAAAATCTATGCTTTAATTTTTTCTAGAAAATTATCAGCTACGCTAACATATGCAAATATATTCATATTGTTCCTTATGTATTTATGGTTCCTTTCTTCTCCGCTCAAAAGTTCTGCCAAATTGAGAATTTGAGATGGCCTTGATGACACATATGCCCATCATCTCTTAGGTCACCAGCTTCTTGAATAAACCTGATTTTTTTTTCATCAACACTTGCCTTTAATAGTGGCTTTCAAATGCTGAGCAGCCCTGATTTTGTTTTCAGTAACAGTAGTTTCATTTTCTTCAAAACCAGGAAAAGCAGAAAATTAGAATCATAATATCTTGGCTTGAAAATGATTTTTAAATGACATAGTTTCATTACCTAGAACCACCCAAAAGCAAAAAAAAGTTAAATCTCTATAAGTATTTTGGCAAGCTACCCACTGTCACAAGGACACTTTAAGTGCAATCCAAAGATCACATCTAGTTTTCTCCTCACATATTTCCATATAAAAGACTACATTTCTCAATACACATAATTCTGCCTTTCTAAAATTATAGCATGTTGGCCAAATACGTACCATCTGCACATTTAAACATACATTGAACAATTTCATGCATATATGACTGTACTTCAAAAATTTCATAGAAAAATAGAAGAAATAATGACTTTTCATAAATTTTTAAGTGCCCTCATATTTGTTTAAGAATTTGGGGGCCAGCGCTCTGACTCACTAGGCTAATCCTCCACCTGCGGCGCTGGCACCCCGGGTTCTAGTCCCGGTCAGGGTGCCAGATTCTGTCCCGGTTGCTCCTCTTCCAGTCCAGCTCTCTGCTGTGGCCCAGGAGTGCAGTGAAGGATGGCCCAGGTCCTTGGGCCCTGAACCCGCATAGGAGACCAGGAGGATGCACCTGGCTCCTGGCTTCGGATGGGTGCAGAGCGCCCGCCGCAACACGCTGGCTGTAGCGGCCACTTGTGTGGTGAACCAACGGAAAAAGGAAGACCTTTCTCTCTCTTCCTCTCTCTCTCTCTCACTGTCTAACTCTGCCTGTCAAAAAAAAAAAAAAATATTGGGAAACAATTGACTTCATTCATTAAATTTAGGATACATCTGCCTACAATGTGGTAGGCACTGTGAAGCCTTGAAAAACACTCATGTTGCCTTTGTGGTCATATGGTTTGCTGTTAGAACAAATCAGTCATGCTAACTGCTAAGGATGAACTTATTTTATTGTTAAAGTGAAATAAGTTAGTTATTCCCATTATTGTCCTGTTACAGAAGATATATTCATGTATATAAAAATGATTATAATCTAAACTAAATGATATTTTGCTGCCTGCTAAAGTTCTGAATATCCACCATTATTTTAGCCCACAATACTTTCTCTAGAAACCTGACTGAAAGTGACAAATTCTCATATTATGGCAGGATGCCATAGTTTGTGGACTACTTGGATTTTATTTAAAGTCAAGTGTCTCTAGAAACTCAAACCTTTAGGGCAATCCTCTAGATCTGGGATCTGACATTTTGAAGGTAAGCCTTAGACTCAGCTTATTCTGTATCTATGAGTTTATCTTCTCTCTACCAATCCTGTGTCTGAGAACTCACTTCTGATGGGACGTCAATGCTGGTTGACTCCCAGTTCTGGAGCGGGCACTTTGTTTTTTCTGTTATCCAGACTCTACCCCTCTGCTTTTGTTCTAAGAGATAAGACGTATGTATTCAGAACGCCTTAAGACTAACCATCAACTATTATCCATATCATACCACAACTAAGTGTTCATTCTTTATTACTAGGTCATTATATAAATTCATGAAAAGTACATCTGAAATTTAGGTACACTCTATCCATGTTTTTATCCTGATCTTTAGCCTTGCTAAGCTGTCAAATGAAGAAAATAAAATGAAAAAAAAAATTTTTAACCTACCAAGGGCAACCAATCAAGACATATTCATTGCCCTGAAAAGAGATCACCACTTATTTTGCTACATTTCTTGTCCAGAGATTCCATGCTGGTTTTGGACCATTGTTACTTTCTAAAAATTGTTCTTTTAGAATTGACCCTGAATTTGGTCTTAGATCAGCATTAAGCTTACCAATCAGAAGAGAGAAGCCTGTTTCTCCTCTCCTCCTTGTCTTACTTCACAAGTTTTTGTCATTGTCATTAACAGCCTCAAAAACATTCTCTAATGTTTTAGCTCCTTTTGTGCCCTTTAAAAATTTCAAATATCTGTTACAGTGGCCTGTGGCATAGGCAAACTCCTTCATTGTTTAGGGATGTAGTTCATCTGAGCCAGAATTGCTGAACTTATTCAGAGGAACTATTTCACCTGCTTTGAACTAAATCCCTCTCAACAGCTTTCAGTCCTTCCTAGTTCACGGATCACTCACAATGAAAGAAAAGACAAGTAAAACAGAGCTTAGAAGTTTTGCCTTCTCTTTGTCACTTATCAACATTCGATCGCTAGCTTCAAGTAGCTTACCTCTCCCTCCCTTCTTTTCTGGTATATAATTTTAGAGCCCCTTAACTTTATTTTCCCCTCAGAGTGCCTTGCAAAACTTTGTGTCTTGAAATTATCCTGTCCTTAGTATATTCAATCATGTGATCTGGTGGCTACATGCTCTTTAAAAAACTTACTACAGGGTTTTTTAATACCCGATGAATTTCAAATTGTGAATTCCACTACTTAATTTCCAAAAGCATACAAAGTATCATGCTCTTCAGCTAAATTATGAATGCACACTCATATTTGGAGATGATTGTCTGATTCTGTAAAGCAGCCCTGAGTTGCCTTTGACCTCTGACAGGCTCAGATTTTAGTGGTGACTTTGAAGGAATGTAGAGGGATGAAAAGCTGTTAAGAGGGAATAGAAGAGAGCTTTATTGGTTTTCTAAAAGTCAGGTAGAAGGGAGAAATATGGAAATTTTAAAAAGTTATTATGTGTATACTCTATGTATCTACATAGAGAATATCTTGATGCATTGATCTTTATTAACCAAGAATTATCCCCCTTTTCAAATTGTCCCAGTTTGCATAGTCATTTTTAAACAAAGACGGGTTCATTTCCTTGCAATATTAACTGCTAGTAAGTGAAATATGTTTCTATCATTTTCCTATTAGTAGTAAATTACTCCTTTTTTTCATGCAAGTAAACACAAGAATAGAAAGTTTTATTCCTCATGCTCTAAGTTTTGTCGTTGCTATCCATTGTAATGTGCTCTAAAATCATTAGAGAAGATATTTTGGTAGACACTGGAAACTTGTTTTCATTTCATCCCATAAATATATAACTATAAGTAAATATTTTATACATGTTATATTTTAACTATGAATATAAATCAATGGATTATAAATAAAATATCTAAGCATATGATGAGACCATATGTATAGTTTTGCTTGTATATTTTATGTGTCTTTTTAGTTTACTATCATCATGACTGCTGAATACATTTTAAGCTAAAGATTTCGCAATTTCCTCACAGGTTGTTTTATTTTCAAAAAGCAAATTTAATATTTAACAGTGATTTAAAACATTGATAGTACCTAAAATTGAACCACAAATTTTAGTACAAATTTTTCGTTGTCAGTAAAATCAAATGTGGGTATTTTCTGAATTCTGAAAGATGTATAATCCAAGGATTTTTTTACTTACATAACTAAAATACAGATTGTGTCATTACGGCTATCAGTTCTATCTCAGAGAAGAATTCTGTCACATATGCCTAGGGTGAACATTTGCATTGCCTTGCCTCTCATTAAATTCCTGGTCAAAGCTGTAAACTGCAGTGTTGCCCAGTTTGGTAAAGTAGAAATGGTGTTGAAGGGTATCAATGATTACCATATTGGAAATCCAAAAACGTAGCTGGTGTTGTCACTTAACATGTTAAGCTACCACCTGTGACACTGGCATCCCATATGGGTGAAAGTTGGTAACCTACTGTTCCACTTCCAATCCAGTCCCCTCTTAATGCAACTGGGCAAGCAGGCACAAGTACATGGGACCCTGCATTCTTGTGGGAAACCCGAAAGAAGCTGCTGGCTTCGGCCTGGCCAGCCCTACCCATTGAGACCACTTGGGGAGTGAATCAGTAGATGGAAGATCTCTCTCTCTCTCTCTCTCTCCCTCTCTCTTTTTAACTCTTTCAAAAACAAACTTTAAAAAATCCAACAATCTTGAAATCAGAATTTACTTGGCCAAAATTTACAGGGAGAACAAAATTCAAAGCTTCCTTAATGATCATAACTTTTAGGTAGATTGTTGAACCCCATAAGCATTTTGTTATATATATATATATTATATTTATATATTATGTATATTTCCTTCTTCAGATGATGCTGGAGTTCTATTCTTGTGGAATCATTGCAGCAAGGCATAGTGACTCCACCAATAACATAAAACAGTGCACTGAAGGCAAGGAACTTTGCCAATCAATCAGCAAAATGCAGACTCCCCAAGACTAGACAAAAGTGAAACCAGCCACAGCTGGCCCCATCATGTGGACATGCAGTGAGAAGTGGTCTGAGAGGAGAGCAACATGGGCCAAGTTAAGTCTTCTCCATGGGAACCTCTTTGAGTGAGAAGCGACCAGAGACTGGAAGGAGGGGTATGGTAGACCAGAATGGACTGGTAAGAACCTGTGCAGGGAAGGGCAAGGATGCTGGGAGACAGAGGAGGACATTGGATGTCTATCCATGAACTCTTGGGTATCAAGTCTTTGGACCAGGACATCCTCCACTCTTGGCAATCAACCCTCACCAGATCAAGACCATTCTTTTCTCTGCTGCTTGCAGTCATCTGAAATGCCACCATTTCCATTAACTTTTTTACCTTTATTAGTTTAGGGAGGTTTTTTTTTTCAAGAAATTTTTATTTAAGGTATACAAACTTCATGCATTTCATAAATACAAACTTAGGAGCATAATGATTCCTTCCACCATACCTGCTCTCCCATCTGCATCCCCACCCTTCTTCCTCCTCCCTCTCCTACTCCTATTCTCATCTTTCACTAAGTTCTATTTTCAATCAACTTTATACACATACATGGCCCTGACTGTTGGTGGGCAACTTGGTACGTTGTCCCTCTTGGTAGTTTTTTTGTCTGTTCTGCTTGGTATGACTGGTTTAATTCTGTAGTTAATACACAGTTATTCTTAAGTGTTGAAAATTAACTGAAATGTGATCCCTGTTAAACATAAGAGTGGGAATAAGAGAGGGAAGAGATGTATAATTTGGGACATGCTCAAGCTGACTTGCCCCAAATGGTAGATTTAGAAACATACCAGGGGATTCCAATTCAATCCCATCAAGGTGGCATGTACCAATGCCATCTCACTATTCCAAGTGATCAATTTCAGTTCACAATTGATCATAATGAAAGGACTAAGAGTCAAAGGGAGCACATAAACAAGTCTAATACCTGCTAACACTAACCGATAGAATAAATAAAGGGGAGAGTGATACAACATGGGAAGTGAGATACTCAGCAGACTCATAGAATGGCAGATGTCCTAAATAGCACTCTGGCCTCAGAATCAGCCCTAAAGGAATTTGGATCTGGCTGAAAAGCCCATGAGAGTATTTCAGGCATGGAAAGCCAAGACACTCTGGCAAAAGATCTCTGTGAGTGAGATCCCAGTGGAAAGAACAGATCATCAAAGAAGGAGGTACCTTTCTCTGAAGGGAGGAGAGAACCTCCACTTTGACTATGAGCTTGTCTAAACAAGATAAGAGTCGGAGAACTCATGGGGTTTCCATAGCCTTGGAAACTCATGACTGGAGCATAGGGAGATTACTGATGCCATAGACAGGAGTGTCAATTGGTAAAGTCAACAACAGGAGTCACTGTGCACTTACTCCTCATGTAGGATTTCTGTCCTTAATGTGCTGTGCATTGAGATTTAATGCTATAACGAGTACTCAAACAATATAATTCACTTTGTGTTTCTATGGGGGTGCAAACTGTTGAAACCTTTACTTAATGCATACTAAACTGATCCTCTGTAAAAAAAAAAAAAAAGAAGAAATTAGCAATTCCCAACTTGACTCTCACTGGGATTAAACATGACAATAGGTCTGATCTGATTTCATCATCATTTAAAAAAAAATCATCTATTATTTTTCACTTTATGTTTCTGTGTGGGAGCAAACTGTTGAAATCCTTACTTAATGTATACTAAGCTGATCTTCTGTATATTAAGATAATCGAAAATGAATCTTGATGTGAATGGAAGGGGAGAGGGAGTGGGAAAGGGGAGGGTTGCGGGTGGGAGGGACGTTATGGGGGGGAAGCCATTGTAATCCATAAGCTGTACTTTGGAAATTTAGATTCATTAAATAAAAGTTAAAAAAAAGATTATACTAAGTGAGGAATTCCAAAAATAGCATGAATAAAAAAGAAACTGACCCTCAACAGTTGAGACAATGGCTATTCATCACATCTCTAAGTGTTAATTTCACTTCTATTGATTACTTGCAAGGTGCTATTTTAGTTATCACGTATCAGGGAGAACATAAGGTATTTGTCCTTTTGAGACCAGTTCATTTCACTAAATATGATGTTGCCCAGTTTCACCTATTTTGTTGAAAATGACAGGATTTCATTTTTTTTTACCTCTGTGTAGCATTCCATGGTGTACATATACCATAATTTCTTTATCCAGTTTTCAGTTGATGTACATTTGGTCTGATTCCATATCATGGCTATTATGAATTGAGCTAAAATAAATATAGAGCTAGATATCACTCTTTTTTTATTTTATTTTTTTATTTTTTTAAAACTTTTATTTAATGAATATAAATTTCCAAAGTACGACTTATGGATTACAATGATGCACAGTTATTCTTAAGTGTTGAAAATTAACTGAAATGTGATCCCTGTTGAACATGGGAGTGGGAATGGGAGAGGGAAGAGATATCACTCTTTTATATGATGATTTCATTTCCCTTAGGCAAATTTCCAGGAGTGAGGTGGCTAGGACACGTTAGGTCTATATTCAGATTCTGAGGTAGCTCACCACTGTCTTCCACAGTGGCTGAACCCATTTACATTCCCACCAACAGTGGATTAAGTAACTTTTCCTCCACATCCTCACCAGCCTTTGTTGTTTGTTGATTTCTATATGAAAGCCATTCTAACTGGAGTGAAGTGAAACCTCATTGTGGTTTTGATTTGTATTTCCCTGATGGCTAGTGATCCTGAGCATTTTCTTTTTCATGCATTGGCCACTGGGATTTCCTCATTTGAAAAATGCCTGTTTAAGTCATTGCCCATTTCTTAACTGGGTTGTTTATTTTGTTGTTGAGTTTCTTTGTCTGTGTATTTGTCCTGGTTATTTATCCATTATCAGTAGCATAGTTTGCAAATACCTTCTCCCAGTTTCTTTTGTAGTGCGGAAACTTCTCAATTACATGTAATCCCATTTGTCAATTTTGGCTTTGATTGCCTGTGCTTCTTTTTTTTTTATCCAAGAAAGCTTTGCCTACGCCAATCTGAATGTTTCCCCAATGTTCTCCTCTAGTAATTTTGTGGTATCAGGTTGTAGATGAAGGTCTTTGATCCATTTTGAGTGTATTTTTGTGTAAGATGTAAGATAGGAGTCTTGTAAGATAGGAGATCCAGTTTTCCCAACACCATTTGTTGAATAGATTGTCCATGTTCCGGGCATTTGTTTTAGATTCTTTGCCAAAGATAAGTTGGTTGTAGATGTGTGAGTTGATTTCTGGCATTTCTTTTCTGTTCCATTGGTGTATCCATCTGTTTTTGTGCCAGTACCAGGTTGCTTTGATTAATACTGAAATATGGTATTCTGCTGCCTCTGGCTTTGTTTTCATTATATAAGATCATTTTAGTTATTCAGGGTCTCCTATGTTTCTACATGAATTTCAGCATCATTTTTTTCTATATCTGAGAAGAATGTACTTGGTATTTCAATTGGTATCACATTAAATCTGTAAATTGTTTTGATATTATGGAAATTTCAATTATATTGATTCTTTCAATCCATGAACATGGAAGATTTTTCAATTTTTTTTTGTATCTTCTATTTCCTTCCGTAATGCTTTGTAATTCTTTTTTTAACTTTTATTTAATGAATATAAATTTCCAAAGTATGGCTTATGGATTACAATGGCTTGCCCCCCATAACGTCCCTCCCACCCACAACCCTCCCCTTTCCCACTCCCTCTCCCCTTCCATTCACATCAAGATTCATTTTCGTTTCTCTTTATATACAGAAGATCAGTTTAGCATACATTAAGTAAAGATTTCAACAGTTTGCTCCCACACAGAAACATAAAGTGAAAAATACTGCTTGAGTACTAGTTATAGCATTAAATCTCAATGTACAGCACACTAAGGACAAAGATCCTACATGAGGAGTAAGTGCACAGTGACTCCTGTTGTTGACTTAACAAATTGACACTCTTGTTTATGGCACCAGTTATCAACCTAGGCTCTTGTCATGAGCTGCCAAGGCTATGGAAGCCCCCTGAGTTCACTGACTCTGATCCTATTTAGACAAGGCCATGGTCAAAGTGGAAGTTCTCTCCTCCCTTCATAGAAAGGTACCTCCTTCTTTGATGACCCATTCTTTCCACTGGGATCTCACTCGCAGAGATCTTTCATTTAGTTTTTTTTTTTTTTTTTTTTCCCCAGAATGTCTTGGCTTTCCATGCCTGAAATACTCTCATGGGCTTTTCAGCCAGATCCACATGCCTTAAGGGCTGATTCTGAGGCCAGAGTGCTGTTTAGGACATCTGCCATTCTATGAGTCTGCTGTGTATCTCACTTCCCATGTTGTATCGTTCTCTCCCTTTTTTTTTTTTTTTTTTTTTTTTTTTTTTTTTTTTGACAGGCAGAGTGGACAGTGAGAGAGAGAGACAGAGAGAAAGGTCTTCCTTTTGCCGTTGGTTCACCCTCCAATGGCCGCCGCGGCCGGCGCGCTGCGGCCGGCGCACCGCGCTGATCCGATGGCAGGAGCCAGGAGCCAGGTGCTTTTCCTGGTCTCCCATGGGGTGCAGGGCCCAAGCACCTGGGCCATCCTCCACTGCACTCCCTGGCCACAGCAGAGGGCTGGCCTGGAAGAGGGGCAACCGGGACAGAATCCGGCGCCCCGACCGGGACTAGAACCCGGTGTGCCGGCGCCGCTAGGCGGAGGATTAGCCTAGTGAGCCGCGGTGCCGGCCTGTTCTCTCCCTTTTTGATTCTATCAGCTAGTATTTGCAGACACTATTCTTGTTTATGTGATCCCTTTGTTTCTTAGTCCTATCATTATGATCAATTGTGAACAGAAATTGATCACTGGGACTAGTGAGATGGCATTGGTACATGTCACCTTGATGGGCTTGAATTCGAATCCCCTGGCATGTTTCTAATTCTATCGTTTGAGGTAAGTCAGCTTGAGCATGTCCCAAATTGCACATCTCTTCCCTCTCTTATTCCCACTCTTATATTTAACAGTGATCACTTTTCAGTTAAGTTTCAGCACTTAAGAATTGTGTATTGATTACAGTATTCAACCAAAAGTATTAAGTAGAACAAACAAAAAAAATACTAAGAGGGATAACATATTAAGTTGCTCATCAACAGTCAGAGTGAGGGCTGATCAAGTCACCGTTTCTCCTAGTGTTCATTTCACTTTAACAGGTTTCCTTTTTGGTGCTCAGTTAGTTGTCACCTATTAGGGAGAACAAGTGGTATGTGTCCCTTTGCGATTGGCTTATTTCACTCAGCATAATGTTTTCCAAATTCCTAACAGGGATCACTTTTCAGTTAAAATTTAAACACCTAAGAATAATTGTGTGTTAATTACAGAGTTCAACCAATGGTACTAGAACAAAAAATACTATAATTGATAAAGTATTATCATAGAGATCTCTGATGTCCTTGGTTAAATTTATGCCAAGTTACTGAATTTTTTTGTAGCTATTGTAAATGGGATTGATCTTAGAAGTTCTTTCTCAGTCACTGCATTTTCTGTGTATACAAAGGCTATAGAAAAGACAGGAAGATAGAGGTCTTCCATCTACTGCTTCACACCCTATAAATTGCCAAAATGACCAATTCTGGGGCAGACCGAAGTCAGGAGCCAGCAGTCAAGAGTGTCTTCCAAGTCTCCTATGTGGGTAGCAGGGATTGAGGCACGTGGGCCATCTTCTGCTGCTTTCCCAGGTGCATGCTCATATGATGCCAGCATCCCATGCGGTGTCGAAGCACTAAGCCACAACACTGGCCCTTTTACATCATTTTCTGTCATCTTTCTCTTTGGTTGTTATGATATCTTTTAAGTGAAATTTATCTTCTTTTTCAGAGATCTTTTATGACTATTCACAGTTAGGGTTTTTTACTCAAAGTGTTATCCATTTCTTTTTTTTTCCTTTTGCCCCTCTTTTTCTTCTTGCTTGCTCTGAGTACTTTCATTTTACACTCTTACTGAAAGGTTTCCTTCAATTTGTCACTTGAATCATTCATACCAATGTTTTATAAAAATGTATCTCCAAACAACCCCTACTTGAACTTAGGCTTTGCATTTGTTTCCATGGTTAGCATCTCCATATGTGGATGTTTATGTGGTGCCTCACACTTAACGCTTCAAAATGAAATCATATCACCTTTCCTGGTAGCCCTTCTTTGCCCATGTTAATGACAGGTAGTCACTCAATTCATATTTCTTTCCCCATCTGCAAAGAGTTAAAATATGTGTGTGAGAACCTTTGTTCGTGGGTGTGGCCAAAGGACTGAATTTCTGTTGATATAATAGGAGAGGAAGTGATGTGTTCTATTTTCTCACATAATCGCAAATATCACCAGTGCCTGCTCCTTCATTCTGATTTTCTATCAGCAGCTAGAACCTTGAAACAGACCTGATTGTTATAAACCGAAAGTTTGAAAAATCTCTGTCAGTGTAGGGACGTAAATTAGTACCTGGAATGAACTGCCTAATACAATCTCACTTTATGACAAGGGATAGTTTATGATGTACAAAAAGCACTTGGCCATCCTCCAATGCCTTCCCGGGCCACAGCAGAGAGCTGGACTGGAAGAGCAGCAACCAGAACTAGAACCCAGAGCCCATATGGGATGCCAGTGCCGCAGGCTGAGGATTAACCAAGTGAGCCACAGCGCCGGCCTCTATTAGTTGAATTTTATAGATAAATTTCCTTGATGACAGCATGTCATGTTTGATGTTGGTAAAGTTCTTATATGGATATCCTTGGGAGAACGTGATGAAATTCATTGGAAGATAAAATATTAGAACATCAATCAATGATACATGATAATTGAATGTCTTCACACATTTGTTGCCAAGCTCTTCCCACCTGATTCTGTTGAAAATGTTAACAGTGTTTGAAACCATAAAAGAGAAGTTAATGAAATTTTCAATAAAATAAAATTGATTAAAATTATTTTATTTTGTATTTTCCAATTCAGATGCCTCCATTTAAGAAGACATAGGCCAGCACTGCAGCTCACTAGGCTAATCCTCTGCCTCCGGCTCCAGCACCCTATGTTCTAATCCTGGTCGGGGCACCGGATCCTATCCGGGTTGCTCCTCTTCCAGTCCATCTTGGGCCCTGCACCCGCATGGGAGACCAGGAGGAAGCACCTGTCTCCTGGCTTCGGATCAGCGCAGCACGTCAGGTGTTCTAGCCATTTGGGGGACGAACCAACGGAAGGAAGACCTTTCTCTCTGTCTCTCTGTCTCTCTCTCTCACTGTCTAAATCTGCTTGTCCAAAAACAAAAAAGAGAGAAGAAATAAACTTCAGCAAAGCTTTTGAAAACCACACTATCTGTTAAGAAATACTAGAAACAAACAATCTGAAGGAAAAAAAGATCAATAGAAAACAATGAAGTTTCTTTTCTAATATTTGAAATACCTAGTAAGACAGAAAATGCAGAGAACATAAATATTTTTAATTGAACTTGCAGTAACACACTTTTTAATGTTATGAGGATTTTTTACAAATACACAAACATATATATAAATATATATGTATACTTGTAAAACATTGAACAAAACTTTTGAAATTTAGGCTTGGGGCTAGCACCATGGTTCACTTGGTTAATCCACCGCCTACAGCGCCAGCATCCCATATGGGCTCCTGGTTCTAGTCCCGCTTGCTCCTCTTCCAGTCTAGCTCTCTGCTGTGGCTCGGGAGGGCAGTGGAGGATGGCTGAAGTGCTTGGGCCTCTGCAACCACATGGGAGACCAGGGAGAAGCACCTGGCTCCTGGCTTCAGATTGGCGCAGGGCCGGCTGTAGTGGCCATTTGGGGAGTGAATCAGTGGAAGGAAGATCTTTCTCTCTGTCTCTCTCTCTCACTGTCTATAACTCTACCTGTAAAATAAAAAGAAAATAAATTTAGGCTTTATTATTTCATAAATGACATTTTCTATCCCCAGTATTATGTGAATATTTTCCATGTAATTATATATGCTTTTAACCAAAGAAGAACTAAGCATGAGAATAGTTGTGATCAAATTATTCCTAATTAACTAAACTAAACTATCCGTGTAATGAACTATTCTTGGAATGATCTATCCAGAGCTTGCAATGTGGCTAGGATGATCAAAGAACTGAATGTTCAATTCTATTGAATTTAACTAAGTTGAATTTAAATATCCACATGTGATCAGTAGGCAGTAATTTGAAATATAGAGATCTAGAACATTTCCATCATCATTCAGTTCCACTAGACAGTGCTAAATTCATGGAGATAATTTAAATATGGACAACAATGATGGTTTTGTGATGTACAAACAATGGGCAATTCATATACAAAAGAATACTCAGAAAGTTGATAGGCCTTTAAAACTGATTGGATATTAAATTGGCAAATAAAAAAAGCTGTCTGCACCTTAGTGTTTATTGTAGTTCAATTCACAATAGCTAAGACCTGGAATCAACATAAATGCCCTTCAACAGTAGACTGGATAAAGAAATTATGGGACATGTACTCTATAGAATACTATACAGCAGTAAAAAACAATGAAATCCGGTTATTTGCAACAAAATGGAGGAATCTGGAAACTATCATGCTGAGTGAAATAAGCCAGTCCCAAAGGGACAAATATCATATGTTCTCCCAGATTAGGGACAACTAACCGAGCACCAAAAAGGAAACATGTTGAGCTGAAATACACACTATGAGAAACAGTGACTTGACCAGCCCTTGTCCTGACTGTTGATGAACAACTTAATATTTATCCTTTATTCTCAGGTGTTTAAATTTAACTGAAAAGTGATCCCTGTTGAATATAAGAGTGGGAAGAAGAGAGGGAGGAGATGTACAATTTGGGACATGCTCAATTGGACTTGCCCCATTCAGTAGAGTTAGAAACATGCCAGGGCATTCCAATTCAATCCCATCAAGGTGGCATGTATCAATGCCATCTCACTAGTCAAAGTGATCAGCTTCAGTTCACAATTGATCATACTGATAGGTCTAAGAGTAAAAGGGATCAACATAAACAAGACTAGTGTCTGCTAATACTAACTGATAGAATTAAAAAGGAGAGAACTATCCAACATGGGAAGCAGGAAACACAGCAGACTCATAGAATAGCAGATGTCCTAAACAACACTCTGGCCTCAGAATCAGCCCTTAAGGCACTTGGATCTGGCTGAAGAGCCAATGAGAGTATTTTAGGCATGGAAAGCCAAGACACTCTGGGGAAAAATAGTAATAATGACCTAAATGAAAAATCTCTGTGAATGAAATCCCAGTGGAAAGAATCGGCCATCAAAGGAGAGAACTTCCACTTCGACTATGACCTTGTCTGAACAAGATTGAAGTCGGCGAACTCAAAAGGCTTCCGTAGCATTGTCAACTCATGACAAGAGCCTAGGGAGATTACTCACACCATAAACAAGAGTGTCAATTTGTTAAGTCAACAACAGGAGTCACTGTGCACTTACTCCTCATGTAGGATTTCTGTCCTTAATGTGTTGTTCAATATGAATTAATTCTATAACTAGTACTCAAACAGTACTTAACACTTTTGTCTTTCTGTGTGGGTGCAAACTGTTGAAATCTTTACTTAGTATATACTAAGTTGATCTTCTTTATATAAAGATAATTGAAAATTAATCTTGATGTGAATGGAATGGGAGAGGGAGCGGGAGATGTGAGGGTTGCAGGTGGGAGGGAAGTTATTGGGGGGGGAAAGCTACTGTAATCCAAAAGCTGTACTTTGGAAATTTATATTTATTAAATAAAAGTTAAAAAAAAATGATTGGGTAATCGGGTTTCTTTTTTTAAACTCCCTTCCAACTTTTATTACTTTTTTTTAAAAAAAGATGTATTTATTTATTTGAAAGTCAGAGTTGCAGAGAGAGAGAGAGAGAGAGAGACTTCGTCCCTTAGTTTCTCCCCAAATGTCCACAAAGGCCAGACCTGGGCTGTTCTGAAGCCAGGAGCCAGGTTCTTCCTCTGGATCTCCCATGCAGGTGCAGGGGCCCAAGGACTTAGACCAGCTTTCACTGCTTTCCCAGGCCATAGCAGAGAGCCAATAAGAAATGGAAGAGCCAGGTCTTGAATCAGCATCCATAGGAGATGCTGGCACTGCAAGCAGCGGCTTTACCTGTTATACAACAGTGCCAGCCCCAGTAATTGGATTTTGATTGTGTCACATAGCACTTATGCTCAAAAACAAAAAGAAAACACAATTTTAAATTATTAGTAGTAAGACAGATAAAGACAAAAATGCTTTTCCATACATGTAATAGCAAGGGATAAATTTAAAGCTTTAATAGTAAAAATATTTATTCAATGCTTATGTATTTGATTTACTATTGAATCAATAATATAGCTTTATTTAAACTTTGCATATGGTTCCAATATATAGTATTAATTCAATACAGAATTTTGCTATTTTTCTATTTTTATATATGCAGAAGCAAATATCATATATAATATTCCACAAATAGATAATGACATGGATATCAATCAACATCCAATTTTTTCATTGCTGAGCTCCACTGCCTTCTGTTCTAAAGGGTGGTCTTTTTTTTTTTTTTTTTTTTACTTATTTGACTGGTAGAACTTGGGCCATCCTGCACTGCTTTCTCAGGCCACAGCAGAGAGCTGGACTGGAAGAGGAGCAGCCAGGACTACAACCCGGTGCCCATAAGGGATGCCGGTGCTATAGGCGGAGGATTAGCCAAATGAGCCATGGCACTGGCTCAACTTGAGTAGTCTTATCTACACACTTTGCCTTTGGCCAAGACTGGTGTGAGAGTCAGCCACTCAGAGATATTTGGTGCTGTGATAAATTAACACAGACATTTCAAAGTCTCTTACAATTCTGATCTTAGTTGTTCTGAATGCATTGTCAAAGCATGCACATGAATTTCTCATAGTAAACATACAGTGTAAATTGACTGAAACAAAATACAATAGATTGTATAAATTTTTTTCTAACAACATTACTTTCAAATAAATAAGAATACTTAAGTCACATCATAACAACTTTATTGCTTATGAGATCTGAGAACTGCAAAGGTTGTACATAAATAAAGGTATCATGGAAAATAAATAGTTTAGATTTTATTATTTTAATTTGTTAGCAATAATATATTACAACATAATATAACAGAGTATGTTATAATTATAACATTACATTGTCAATAAAATAATATTATAAATATTTATTATTTTAATTCTTTTATCCTATTTTAAGTTTGTGGAAATGGCATTAAAACATATTTTGGCACAAAAATTTGAAATCCATGCATAGTTTTTTTCATAATACAAATTTTCCATTTAGTGTTTAAAGAACATTCATTTGTTTAACAAAATTATTTAAACTCATCATTACCTCTATTTCAACTCTAGTGTCCCACATGTATCAATACATAATTCAAATTAATAATTCATTATACATTTGCCTTGTGAAAAAGAATAAGAATATTACCATAAAACAGAAGCAAGTTATTAAGCTTAAACTGTAATGGAAAAAGGTGATATCTTAAAGGTACTCAATGGACTTTGACTCTTTTTACCAGTAAGTAGCTTCCTTAGAACATGATTTCCATCTTTCAGAAAATATGTTTGGTATGAATCTGATCATTAAATATGTTTGGGAGCAGAATGATCTATTATTTGGAGATCAAATCCAGAGTATAGAGAACAATTCAGTGGCCGATATTGTTGTGAAGCAGGTCAGGCGGTTGCCAGCAGAGCTGGAATCCTGTATTGGAGCATCAATTCAAGTCCCAACTGTTCTTTTTCGGATTCAGTTGTCTGCTATGCACCTGGGAAATCAGCAGATGATGGCCAAAGTACTTGGATGTCCTGAATGAAGCTCCTGGTTCCTGGCTTCAGCTTAGTACACTTTCAGCTCTTGCAGCCATTTGGGGAGTAAAAGTGGATAGAAAATCTCTCTTTGTCTTTCCCTTTTTCTCTTTTTTTTGATAAAAGAACAAACACGTTAAAAAAAAAAAAAGAAAGAAAAGAATAGAATTGGATATTGATGTTATCAGAGAGATAATTGGTGCTTTTCTCCCCATCATGTCTGTCTAAACTCCTCTTAAATATTTTAACTTTTACTTGAGAGAGAAAACAGAGAGAGAGAGAGAGAGTGAGAGAGAGCACGCAAGCCTGCGGGAGAGTGCACTCCCATGTGCTACTTCACTCCTCAAATGGCTGAGACTAGGCTGAGCTGAAGTCCAGAGATGAAGACTCAATCCAGGTCTCACATGTGGGTTTCAGGAAATCAACTACTTCAGCCATAACTTGCTGTCTCCCATAGTCTGCATGGTGGGAAGCTGGAATCTAGAACTGGAACTAATCAGCAAACCCAGGTACTATGATACGGAACATAAGTGTCCTGTTTGACATCTTAGCCAGTTAGCTAACTCCCTGTACCCATTGCTTATTATTTCTGATTAATGGTCCCTCTGGCATCATGAGGCAATGGCTTCAAAGTACTATGATCACAATATAGGTAAGATGCTTCGCATGATAAAAGTAAAATTTTCTGTCCTACAATGTGAACCAGTAGTCTGTACCTATCCTCATGATCATATACAATGGTTTACTTCTGGTATATTCAAAATCTGTCTTCATAAAACTTTGCTGAATCATGTTGCGCTTTCATCTTCTTATTGGTTCTCTTATTAGTTAAAAAATAAACCCATTTGCTTAAGATCAATTTGTCTAAGATGTTAGGTTTTTTTATTTCTTTTTTGTTATTTATTTATTTATTTTATTATTTTTTGACAGGCAGAGTGGACAGTAAGAGAGAGAGACAGAGAGAAAGGTCTTCCTTGCCGTTGGTTCACCATCCAATGGCCACAGCGGCCAGCGCGCTGCGGCCGGTGTACCCCACTGATCCGATGGCAGGAGCCAGGTGCTTCTCCTGGTCTCCCATGGGGTGCAGGGCCCAAGAACTTGGGCCATCCTCCACTGCACTCCCTGGCCACAGCAGAGAGCTGGCCTGGAAGAGGGGCAACCGGGACAGAATCCGGCGCCCAACCGGGACTAGAACCTGGTGTGCCGGCGGCGCAAGGTGGAGGATTAGCCGGTTGAGCCGCGGTGCCGGCCAAGATGTTAGGTTAATTAGTCGGTATTCCACATGGAATATATAGAATAGCCCCAAGATAGGTTTTCAGGGATAGTCAGAGGGGTATTCACTGCAACTTTAGTAAAATAATTTCTTGGTGCCAAGTAATGACCTCCTGTGAGATGACCACCTCATAACCACCCTCATCTGGCAACCTAATCAATAGTGTGGTCCACATCTGCATAAACCTTGCACAGAACTAGGGATCCCAGATAAAATACAGGGTACTCAGGTGAATATAAAATTCAGATTCATATTTTCAAGGTAATGTATGGAACATACTTGTATTTTAAAAACTTTAATCTTCAAATTATTTTTTGTGTTCTATAACTATTTATTCTATAGGACAGAGAAGAAAGCATCCTGCACACAGATTATTTTTCTGATTTTACACTCATCTAAGAATGGAAATGCCATTCTTCAATGGATCTTAATTTAAATAAGCACAAATAGTAGGGTACAGCCACTAGAAACATAGAGAGAAAGAGAGAGAGAGAGAGAGAGAGAGAGAGAAAGAGAGAGAGAGAGAGAGAGAGAGACACTCTGGAAGAGTAATAGGAAGAATACAGGGATTCAAATGCCCTACTCTCATCTTGAGGAGATTCAACCCTTACAGAAATTTAAGTTGAGTACTCAGGCGTGGATCCTGCTACATTGGAATTCTATATTTCACTAGATAAAACAAATTACATTTGCCTTTTCCCATTTGTATAGTATCTGCTACAAATGGGTTTAAACCAAATTTATTGAATTGAAATATCAAGTATTCCAATTTCTTGAGAAAAAAATATATTATCTTATTTTTCCAAATCTAATTTTTTTCTCATTTTTTTTAAATTTTCATTTTATTTGACTGAGAGAATGACTCAGTGAAAAGAGAAACACAGAAAAAGTACGCGAGAGCTACCATTCATTGGTTTACTCCCTAAATGCTTGCAATGCTCACCAGCTGGCATGGAAACCAAAATCCAGTTACTCAATCCAAGATTCTGACGTGGCTGGTATGAATTCAATCCTTGAGCCATTGCCATTGCCTTTCAAGGCTGGAATTAGCAAGAAGCCAGACTCAGAAGCTGGAGCCCAGAATCAGACCCAAGCACTCCAATTGGGACCAGATGTACTCAGTGGTGAAAAAGAATAAAACTCAGTCTTTTGCAAAAAATGGATGCAATTGGAAACCATTATATTTTTTGAAATAAGCAAGTACCCAAAAGACAAATACCATATATAATACCTGATCTGTGGTAACTAATAGAGTATCAAAAATATTCTGTATAGGATTGAAATTGACATCTTGATTACAGCTGTTGTCTCTACTGTTGAGGAACAGTGTTTTTTCTTTATACTATTTGCTGAACTCTTCACTTAGTGTAGGGTTAAGCTTACGAGCATAAAGTAAACTGAAAGCAGATCATTGTAAAAACTAGAAAAGGGAGCAAAACAGGAAGGAAAAGGAAGAGTGGGAGCATTGGTGGAAGAGAGAGGTAGGGTGGGAAGTATCACTGTGTTTCGATATCCATATATATGAAATACATGAAATTTGCTTACCTTAGATTAAAACAAAACTAGTGTCCTAACTGCTATCTCTGCCCTTTTTCTGATTTATAAATAACTAAAGCAATACTGCCTTTCTAAGGACTCTGGGAAGTCTTAATGTGATTAATGTGCTCAAATTAAGGCCCAATTTGTATTTAATACCCAGGAGTGTACCTAGTGTATCTTTTCTTTTGTTTTAAGATTTATCTATTTGGGCCAGTGCCGAGGCTCACTAAGCTAATCCTCCGCCTTGTGGCGCCGGCACACCGGGTTCTAATCCCGGTCAGGGCACCAGATTCTGTCACGGTTGCCCCTCTTCCAGGCCAGCTCTCAGCTGTGGCCAGGGAGTGCAGTGGAGGATGGCCCAAGTTCTTGGGCCCTGTACCCCATGGGAGACCAGGAGAATTACCTGGCTCCTGCCATCGGATCAGCGCGGTGTGCCAGCCGCAGCGTGCCGGCCGTGGCGGCCATTGGAGGGTGAACCAACGGCAAAAGGAAGACCTTTCTCTCTGTCTCTCTCTCCCACTATCCACTCTGCCTGTCAAATAAATAAATAAATAAATAATAAAACAAAACAAAACAAAACAAAAAAAAAGAGATTTATCTATTTGAATGTCAGTTACAGAAAGGGAAGAGGGAGAGATCAATCTTCCATACTCTGCTTCACTCCCCAGATGACCACAATGGCCAGGCCCACAATATCGTATACTTAGGATAATGGTTTTTTGTAAGTTAATATATAAAAAAAATTATGGAAGGAATGAATATATTCAGGTAATTCAATTTAAGTATCTCATCTTATTGTCCTATGGCAAAGAACTTACAATCATGATTATATTATCTTAGAGGTTTTTCTTTGCTTTCAGTCTTGGAAAATTGTTTGTAGGAAGACATATTTTAAATATTTCCAGTTCTGCTGGTCTTATTAAATTTGGATTCTTTAATCTACTGTAGAAGATGTAAAATTCATCTCATAGTTAAGGGTTACTTTATTATGGGAAATTTTTTTTTCTTTTATAACCATTTTTGCCTTATCAGATTTTATAGTTACCTTGCTCACAAACTACTGTAAACATGAAATAAATACTCCCCATTCACATCAAGAAAAAATCAATCTGTGAAGAGAAAACATTATTATTGCCATTATATAGTAAATTATAATCAAATTATTGCTAAACCATTGTTTTCATAGCCTAGTAAAATTACAATTATTGTTTTCCTTATTCATTGTAAAGGAAAATATTAATAAAATAAAATAATGTATTGCATCCAGATTTCCACACTTAATATGGTTCTTTCCATCATTTATTTGTATACTCTGGCTGTAACTCAATAGCCAGAAAACATAAAGGAACTTTCTCTTTCACACCAACACAAACCGACTTCTAAATTAAAGCTATTTTATATATGCAGTCTTTTCACAATAGAAATTGATTATCTATTATTTCATTGGGCTTGGAGTCTTTGACAAGAAAAGTTAAAAGAGATCTGGTAATTCAGAGAATTAAGCTGTGTGGATGAACAAGATCAAAATCTTTTCAAAAAAAGAAAGAGCTAGAGAAAAACTCATATTGCTATCAGACAAATGTTTTGATGAAGCCTTAGAAAAAAAAAGAATAGACACTAATAAAACTAAGTATCATTCATACACTATATACAATACAACTGAGAACAGATGTGAAGGGCTGATGTTAGAGTAATAATGAATAATAAAGCCGTTCAATGCCAGTTCCCACTTTACCTGATTATTACTGGTTCTTTGATTGAATCATGTATGAGAAAAGTATATTGGTAAAGCACTAAATACATTTCAATTATTGAATTTTCCATCAATCTATCACTAAAAACCACTGACTGCCAGCATCTGAAGTCACTAAAAAGGGGCTGAATCAGAGAAATACTCTGTAAAGAGCAATAAATCTGCAGGTAACAAAAGCTGAGTTATTTTAAAATAATAACAATCACAATAATACTGAATATTTTTTCTGTAACTGGCCATGTGTCAAATGCCTAATTTTTTAATTCTTTTCTTTACTCTTTCCAAAAGGTAAATATATTTGTCACTATCATTTTATAGATAAGGAAACTAGCTTAAAGAAGTAAACTAAGCTATAAGATCTCCCACGACCTATAAGTGGAAAAACTAGGATCTATATACATTCTGTGACCACAAAATACTGATACAATTATCTCTGATACCTGATCCCATATATTATCTTAACTGGACTCTATTTTCTCCTCAGCAGCATTGGAAGAATAGTGATAAGCAGTCCTGAGAATTATGTGTTATGGTCCAAAATGAGTAAACATTGGAAAGCTATGAAAATTATGGTCTATCAGCATTAATTTGTTTTTAGTGTTAGCAAATAACAATTTAAATCATTAGGTCTATTTAAAAAACAAATATGGTAAGGCTCAAATGTCATGATGTTTAGAGTATAATTTGACAACTTCATTGCCAATAAAAAAAAAAAAACATGGTATGAAAGCTTCAAAATGAGTTCACAGAAAGGAGAGAGTTTGTATGAATGACAGTGATCAGTGATCAGGAAGGAAGAGAGAAGACTCAAACATCACTCAACCAGCCTTACAAACAATGCTGAAGGATGTGCTACACACCAAAACACAGAAAGATAGCCATCATTATGAAAGAATGGGAAGGCAGAAAATCTCCCTGTAAAAGCAAAAAAGAAATACAAAATAAACAATAAGAATATGTATGAAAAAACGGCAAGGCCAAGCTGGTTCTAATCAAGAGCCACCTTGCATTTAAATGGCCTCAGCTCTCCAGTTAAAAGATACAGACTGGGCAAATGGATTAATAAAAGCAAGAAACAGATCTCACCAACAAAGATACATGCAGACTGAAACTGAAAGGATGGAAAAAGATATCCCATGCTAACAAAAGCAAAAAATGTCAGGTATTCCCATATTCATATCAGCAAAATAGATTTTAACACACAAAAAAACTCTTAAAAGGTATGAAGAAGGGCATGATGTAATGATTATGGAATCAGCTAAATAGGAAGATGTGTCTATAATAAATATATACACACCAAAAATGTCCTGACTGTCAAAGAACAGCTTACTATTCTTTCCAGTATTTTCTTTTTCTACTTAATACCGTTGATTGAACTCTTTACTTAACACAGAATTATTTCTAGGCGTTTAAATACTATTGAAAATTGATTCCTATTAATAATAAGAGTGGAAATAAGAGAGGGAAGAGATGTACAGTTTGGCACATATCCCCTTGGACTTAGCCCTAAAGGGAAAGCTAAAAACTTGCCATGGAATTCCAAATCCCATGAAATTGGCAGGTACCAATGCCACCTTACTAGTTAAAATGATCAATTTATGTTCATAACTGATCCTAAACATAGGATTAAGTCTAGAAGATATCACATAAATAAGACCGAGTGTCTGCTAACAAAAATTGATAGAATTAAAAAGCAGAGAATGATCCAACATGGGAAGCAGGACACACAGCAGACTCATAGAATGACAAATGCCCTAAGCAGCGCTCTGGCCTCATAATCAGGCTTTAAGGCATTCAGGTGTGGCTATAAAGCCCATGAGAGCATTTCAGGCATGCAAAGCCAAGACATTGTGGCAAAAAATGACTTACATGAAAGATCTCTGTGAGTGAGATCACAATGGAAAGAAGGGGCCATCAAAGAAGAGAGTACCTTTCTCTGAAGGGAGTTGAGAACTTCCTCTTTGACTATGAACTTGTCTAAATAAGATTGGAATTTGTAAACTCAAGAGGCTTCCATAACCTTGGCAGCTCATGACAAGAGCCTTGGGTAATTACTGATGTCATAAATAAGAGTGTCAATTGTTAAATCAACATCAGGAGTCACTGTGCTCTTGTTCTTTGTGTAGGACCCCGTCCTTAATGTGTTGTACTATGCGAATTAACAGTAAAACTACTACTCAAACAGTACTCTATACTTTGTGTGTCTATGTGAGTGCAGTCTGTTGAAATCTTTACTTAGTATATACTAAATTGATCTTCTGTATATAAAGATAATTGAAAATGAATCTTGATGAAGAATTGGATGGGAGAGGGAGTGGGAGATGGGAAGATTGTGGGTGGGAGGGTGGATATGAGGGGAAGAACCACTATAATCCAAAAGTTGTACTTTTGAAATTTATATTTATTAAATAAAACTTTTCTAAAAAAAAGAAATGTTAATAGATTTAAAAGGAGGCATAGACTCCAATGCATTAGTAGTGGGGGACTACAACACCCTGCCATCATCAATTTATTATAGATCAACTAGACAGAAAATCAACAATAAACAACAGAGCTAATGACAATATGGACCAAGTGGACCTCACTGATATCTACTGAATTTTTCATCCCACGGTTGCAGAATCCACATTCCTCTCATCAGTGCATGGAACTTGCTCTTTGATAGACTATATGCTAGGTCATAAAGTCAGTCTCAGCAAATTCAAAAATGTTAAAATCATACCATGCATCTTCTCTGACCACAGTGGAATGAAGCTGGATCTCAATAGTTCAAGAATCTCTAGAATATATGCAAACACATGGAGACTGAACAACATCCTCCTGAATGAACAGTGAGTCATAGAAGAAATCAAAGAATTGCTGAAAACAAACTAATGATAATACATCATATCAAATCTTACAGATGCAGCAAAAGCAGTTTTAAGAGGGAAGTTTATAGCAATTGGTACCTACATGAACAAATTTGAAAGGTACTAAATAAATGAGCTATCAATGCATATCAAGGACCTAGAAAAACAAAAACAAACCAAATCCCTGATTAGTAGATGGAAAGAAATAATTAAAATTAGAGAAAGCACTCTGGCCTCAGAATCAGCCCTTAAGGCATGCAGATCTGGCTGAAAAGCCCATGAGAGTATTTCAGGCATGGAAATCCAAGACACTCTGGGGAAAAAAAAAAAAAAAAAAAAACCTAAATGAAAGATCTCCATGAGTGAGATCCCAGTGGAAAGAATGGGTCATCAAAGAAGGAGGTACCTTTCTCTGAAGGGAGGAGAGAACTTCCACTTTGACCACGGCCTTGTCTAAAAATTATCAGAGAAAGAGAACTATAGACCAATACCCCTGAAGAATATAGATGCAAAAATCCTCAACATAATTTTAGCTAATCTAATCCAACAACACATCGGAAAGTTCATTTATTCAGACGAAGTGGGATTTATTCCTGGAATGCAAGGATGGTTCAACATTCACAAATCAATCAATGTGATACATCACATTCACAAACTGAAGACAAAAAATCATATGGTTTTCTCATTAGATGCAGAGAATGCATTTGATAAAATACAACATCCTCTCATGATGAAAATTTTAAGTGGATTGGTTGTAAAAAAAAATTTCTCAAGAGAATCAAGGCAATTTATGACAAACCTATGGCTGGTATCCTATTGAATTGGGAAAAGCTGGAAGCATTTCCCCTAAGATCTAGAACCAGACAAGGATGCCCACTCTCACCATTGTTTTTCAGCATAGTAAAGGAAGTTTTAGCCAGAGCTGATAGACAAGAAAAATAAATTAAAGGGATAAAAATTTGAAAGGAAGAAATGAAACTATCCCAATTTGCAGACAACATGATTTTTTTATTGTTTTGTTATTTGACAGATAGAATTAGACAGTGAGAAAAAGAGACAGAGAGAAAGGTCTTCCTTCCATTGGTTCACCCCCCAATTGGTTACTACAGCTGGAGCTATGCCAGTCCAAAGCCAGGAGCCAGGTGCTTCTTCCTGGTCTCTTATGTGAGTGCAGGCACCCAGGCACGTGGGCCATCCTCCACTGAACTCCTGAGCCACAGCAGAGAGCTAGACTGGAAGAGAAGCAACCAGGACTAGAACCTGGTGCCCATATGGGATGCTGGCGCCGCAGGCAGAGGATTAACCAAGGGAGCCACGGTGCTGGCCCCGTCATGATTTTTTATATAAAGGGAATACAAAGACTCCACTGAGACTAATGGAACTCATAAAAGAGTTTGATAAAGTGGCAAGATATAAAATCAACACAGAGAAATCGATAACCTTTGTATATATTGACAATGTCATGGCTGAATTCAGTCCTAATCATAATAGCTCCAAAAAGAATTAACAACCTTGTAATAAATTTTATCAAGGATTTCAAAGATCTCTATGATGAAAATTACAAAACACTAAAAAGAGAAATAGAAGAAGACATAAAAATTGGAAAATCCTCCATGATTATGGATTAGAAGAATCAACATCATCAAAATGTCCATATGACCAAGAGCAATTCACAGATTCAATGCAATCCCAATCAAAATATTTATGAAATTCATCGCAGATCTAGAAAATATAATACTAAAATTCATATGGAAACACAAGAGACCCTGAATAGCTAAAGCAATCTTATACAACAAAAACCAAGTGAGAGGCATCACAAAACCAGATTTGAAGACATACTAGAGGACAGTTATAATCAAAACAAATTAAGGGAAAATGTTTTCTCTTAAATCTTAAAAGGAACAAAGTTTTGAAAAGCATCCATTGAATTAAAAGGATTTCATACTGTTTTTGAGTGATTTAGAAGTGCATTTTACTCATTGGCTAGTATTTATTTTTTACAACTTGTATCAAAACAGTTGATCTTTTTTTTTCTCACATAGGGAAAAACCAGTTGGCACTAGTGGGTTGGTTTTATTAATTAAAATTATTTTGCTCTCAGGTTATTTCCTTAACAATGTTACTTACATTTCTAAATTATATCATATTTTAGTTAATTCTTAAATCATTGATTTGCTTTTAATTTCTCACATCATGAATATTTTTCAAATGTTCTGCATAAATTTGCATCTCTTTTTCTTACAGCTTTTTCAGTTTATATATTCTAAACTTGGAAAGCTGGAATCAGTCAATATTAGAAGTGTCACTGGAGGATTTATTTAATTTTTTATTTCTTATGTTTAATCCTAGCTACTAAAGTGTGTGTCTTAAAAGTTTTTTTTTTTCCTTAAATTAATTTTATACCCAAAAGTTTCAATTTTCATAGAGTGGGAGAAGATTTATTATTATACTTGCTTTTTTAAAACGTTTTCTTTATTCTGAAATGATGCACATTTACATATGTTAATAAAGTGAACAAGATGGTGTATATATATATATACATATATATATGCACACAACATAAAGAGAAGCTCTACAAATCACAGTATAAAAATTATGAAGTTTGGGAACTGTAAAGTGTACTGTATTTCTATCTAACTCTAATTCAAAAAGTTGCCACAAAGGCTGAATTGGAAGCTTCATGTCTGCATGAAATGTCCTGTATTTTTAATGTGTACAATTGACTTAATTCTTCTTGAACATTAAAGTCTGCCAATTGCTATGAAACTAAAAAAAAAAAATAAAGATGCAAATATCCTAACAAAGGTCTCCTAGTAATTTTTCCCCTCAATATTCACATGAAAGAGAGCATTCCTCTAGCCTGATCAGGGTGGCCCTGAAATTTAATACAATTGTGTCACTCTCAGCATCATGTTAAAAAAAAAAAAAAAAAGTCACCTTGATTAGATTTGCGGTCTGCTGGAGGCTTCACATGGAAGGGCAAGACCAGCACACAACTAAATCCTAAGGTCCTTGAGCTAGAAGAAGAGAAAGGGAAGTTGGGGCACACAGCCATTGAGGACTCAAGGTAGTCTATGGAAGATGAGAGAAGACATGCTACCAGGGCCACAAACCCACACCCAGCAGCAGCACAAAGGATAGCAGGTTCACCAGTACTCAGGTTGGCCTGTGAAAGAGCACCGAATTTTCCTTCTGCATCCCTTTTACAGTATTATTAAATGTGCAGCAGCATACCCCCACCCAATTTTGTCATTTATTTCTATATCCCATGTTTTAGAATGTCAGTTTCAATAATGTAGAAATTTTCTAACTTAATTGCCCTATTATATATCCAATTAGTAGAATACTATTAAATACTTAACAGGCACTATGTTTGAAAGAATGATCAATAAATATATATTGAATAAATAAATGAATAACAAACATATGACTAAATGGAGAGATGTTTCACTAAAGGTGTTACTTATGATTATAGCATTGCATTACTTTATTAGTTGCATAGGCCATAAGGAAAGAGAAGAAAGGAAAGCTCAATAAGCAGAGTTATAAGGAAAGATTTGTGTAGAAGTTGAAGTTAAGCATACAATTATTCTTTTCCTGAGTTGCATTATATTTAACATATGTCTGGGTAAAGTCCAAATTATTACTTGTGTAATTTTTGAAATTTTTAATTGCAAGGTGTCTGTATGACCCTGACAATGGAATTTACATGAAAGAAAATTTTATTTGGAATTTTATGATTGTTTAAAATCTTTACCTTTCATCTTTCCTCCAAAAAGCAAATTGAAGTAAGCATTGACTTTGCTTATTAACACTAAAAAAAAATGTTCCAGATAAAACTTTGCTTTCAGTCACTAATGCACAGGGCTTTTTTATTCATATGTGCATTATGAGTGAACTTGACCATTGCAATAGTTTCCATAATTGCTTCCCTACCGTTAGAACAATTTTTGATGTTATCACCCTCATGCTTCCTTGCTTAATTAGACCCCAGTGCATCAATGAGTCATTTAAACTTTCTTCTGCAAAGTTTTATTCTGTACTACTTAGCCAAAGCTACAAGAGAGTAGACTGCAGTTGTTATCTATTCAATTTGAGTAAGACTTTCCCTGATAACAGAGTTCTTGCCCATTCTTTAATGCTATCTATGTTGAGAAGGGATTCGACAGATTTTGCATACAATGTATGTCATTACGTAGTATGTATGTCATATTCTTGGTCTCATTTAAAATGAAGATATTGCTTGCTATATGATAAATTAGTAATTGCTTGCTATAAAAATTTGGGGTATGCAAAATTTATAAAATACAGTTAACTAATCTTCTTACTTTGCCCAGAAGTAACCATTTTTAATATTTTGATGTATGATGTGTATATGCTTAGAGCTTATATATAAATATTCATGCACATGTCACATGCTTTGCAATGTACTCTTCATAAAATTGTCTTCTTCTTAAAGCATGAGAATTGTCTTATTTATTAAAATGCTTTTGAAACATCTTATTTCATAAAATTTAATAAGATTCTATTGTAAAGGTATCCATGTTCTTTCTACTTGAACATAGATACTTGAACATCCCATATGGGCACCGGGTTCTAGTTCCAGCTGCCCCTCTTCCAGTCCAGCTCTCTGCTGTGGCCTGGGAAGGCAGTGGAAGATGGCCCAAGTTCTTGGGCCCCTGCACCCGCATGGGAGACCAGGAAGAAGCACCTGGCTCCTGGCTTTGGATCGGCGCAGCGCCGGTTGTGGTGGCCATTTGGAGAGTGAACCAAAGGAAGAAAGACCTTTCTCTCTGTCTCTCTCTCTCTCTCACTGTTTATAACTCTACCTGTCAAAAAGAAGATACTTGTTATCATGCCAACATTTCATATGGAGTACTGGATTAGATACCAACTTCCAACTCTTGATTCCAACTTTCTGCCAAAGAAGTTCTTGGGAGAAAGCAGATGATGGCTAAAGTAGTGGGTTTCTGTCATTCATGTGGGAAACCAGGATTGATTTCCTGGCACCTGGCTTTGCCTTGGCACAACTCTGGATATTGTAGGTATTTGGAGAATGAACCAGTGATGGAAATCTCTATCTATTTCTGTATCTGTCTCATCTCCTATCTCTGAGCACCTCTCTCTCCCAAGAGAACAAATACAAAAAACTTAATTAAAATTATATGGTTTTATGCTATAAAGTGAATGTTGAACCAAATGCTATCTTTTAAATAACTGATTTGTCAATAATTAGGTTGTATTCCATATTCTAACATAGACTATATATATATATATATATGTGTGTGTGTGTTTGTGTGTGTGTAAGATTGTGTGACTGCATATGTGCTGTGTATGCATAAATTTACAAAATGTCAGAATTCCTTCTTCTAGCTTAAGTGGGAGGTGACAAAAGTATGGTCTGGGTTAATATATGTGAATTACGTACATGTAGTTCAATTTGTAGGGTGCTTAGAAATGAGGAGATGTGGAGTCAGAAACTTCTATTTAAATCTAGGATACTTGAGCCTCTTGCATAAATTCCTGCCCCGTTTGCTTCCTGTCAGCACTCAGATACTGATAGAAGACGGTATTAGTGAAAAGTTAACATAACATTCAGCAAAGAGAAAAATTTTTCCTCAGCAAAACTTGAGTCAACTGTAACCAAGAGCAGGACAGAGCTTGTCCTTTCAATAGCAGTCTTTTATATTCTGCTGAGTTCATCCAGTAAAGGGGAAAAAAAAAAAAAAAAAACAGAAGGAAGAATTAAAAGATTGCGAGGATATATGTCAAGGATTTTCATTTTAGTTTATTTGTTTTTTTTTTAATTACTTAGTATTTATTTCTTTAGAGAAATGTTGAAGTCTCAAAAAAGCATGTATGAGAAAATAAGAAAGTTAAATAGAAACTTAGCATAGGTGATATGGAAATTCCTCTTTCTTGGAGCCAACCACTACAAAATTTATTGATAAAGGCTAGCAACCACAGAGAAGAAAGAGCACATAGTTAATGAGTTTATTTTCTAGGACACTGTTTTGATAGTGGTAGTAGTAAAACTTTCGTCTAGATAAATTGTTAAAGCAGAAGGTTACCATCAACATAGTGCTGAGTAAGACTTTGTAGATATGTTCTCAGCAACCTCAGAATGAGACTGTCATCTGTATAGCTCTGTGTTCTACCCTCTCAGACAATCCTCTATTTCCTAGAGTTTATTCTGAGGTGCTGATTGTGAAAATTCTAAATTGCTCAAGAATAAATTATAAGCATAAAACTTCAAATTTGATAACTATTCCAAGAGCCAGTTTCATCTCAGTAACACTTTTAAATCTCTCTGTTCAACTGTATTTTCTTTAATATCTATAAATACATATCATACTCTAGAAATAAGATCATTTTGAGGAATAATCCATGCTGAAAATATACCAAAATGAAGATATTACACTTAAATTATTTCCCCAATGGTTTATCAATAAGTATAAAATAATTGCAAATATAAGTAGCCCAATCAATGCTTCACTTTAAATTAACAAATACAATGAAGCGTGCAAAGAGTTATTTGACAGCAATTTGGTGATTTGACTATGATAGAAGATTTGTTTTACCTATATGTTCTGAACAGAAACAGGGAATTAAGAAAATGTGTCAAGCAAAATAAAGATGGTTAGAGATGACAAATTTAATTAGCTGACAAAAACATAGTATACTAGCACTTTTAATAACATGACCTTCAGTTGTTCCTCAGGGGCACAAAACAGAGAAAAATCTTTTTCTAAAATGACAGCTGGCTTTATTTCTCTGTGTTTATCTACTTCCTTCTCTTTAGAAAGCAAGCCTCCTTAATTTTGTGATATTGCTCTAAGATTAATGGTTCTAAACTCACATTCTTGATAATTCAGCCTTTGCACAATAGGCCAAAGTCAGGGGAATGAGGATTACTCCAAATCTAAGACTTTAAAAGGCCACAGGACAGGAATGAAATGAAAACACAGACTTAAAAGATTAACATAGATCCTAGATTATCACAAAAGTCACCTAATATTCTTCTAGAAGTCTGTGCTACATCCAGATACTCAATCTGTCTAGGCCTGCCTACAGTTTTACTCTCATTTAAATATATCTTTGTTCTTACTGCAACCACATATAAAAATATTTAACAGCCCCTTGTAACTGAAGTAGAAATTCTATCTCCTTGAATATCTGGCCAATGCTTATCTTGTTACGCATCTTGCACACTCCTGAATTATGAAAGTCACCATTTTAGTCAAATTTCTCTATCTTAGCTTAACTTTAATTCTCATACACACTCATACACACACACAAAATGCAAATCTGCTTCTTGTTACTCATCTTTTTCATAAATATCTTCCCCATATATTCTGGAAAGAAATTATTTCTATTCCTTCTTAACTTCCAAAGCACTTTGTTTCTATAATTAATAATGTATTTGCAATGCCCAAACCAGTTTACTGATGTCAAAGTGAGGCCCCATACCTTGGGACCCAAAGCTTGGCTTTCCACGTGCACCTTTGCTACTCATAATTATCCAGTGGTTAAATAGACAATCACAGATATATGAGTATAAGACTACTGTCTTCCTTTATTGGGTCTGCTGTAACAAATACTATGAACCAAGGACTTATCAGTAACAGAAATTTATTTCTCATTGCTCCGGGAGCTGGGAAGTCAAGGTTAAGGTGCCAGCAAATTTAACCTAAAGTAAGAGGCCCCTTTTTGGTTTATAAATGGTGACATCTTACTGAGTCTTCACATGGTTCAAAGGGAAAAGACGGCTCTCTGGGTTTTCTTTTTTTTTTTTTAAAAAAGATTTATTTATTTATTTATTTATTTATTTAAAAGGCAGAGCAACAGAAAAAGAAAGACAGAACTATCTCCATCCATAGGTTCACTGTTTGGATAAATGCAACAGCAGGTGCTGGGCCAGGCTGAGGCCAGGAGCCAGAGCCAGGAACTCTATTCAGGTCACCCATACAGATTTCATGGGTCCAATTGCTTGGGGCTTGGCCATTCCTTTCCCAGGCATGGATAGCAGGGGGCTGGATCAGAAGCAGATTGGCCAGGACTCAAACTGCGGCTCCTATGGGATGATGGCATTGTAGGCAGCGACTTAACCTGTTGTGATTAATGCTGGCCCAGTCTGAATTCTCTTTTCTAAGGGTGCTAATTTCACTCACGAAGGCTCTTTCTTCATGACCTAATAACTTTGCATGGTACCTCTTCCTAAACCCACCACATTGGTAACTAATTTTGAACATATGGATTCTGGGAAGAAACAAACATTCAAATCATAAATACCACTAAAACTGAAGATAGTTTCATGGATTTTGAGATATACAAAATATACACAAAGCAAAGAATGTATTCCTATTGTTTCAAAACTTGTATTTAACAAAGATCACCCAATAGTCAGTCAGAAAGAATCATGAGGTAGACACTTGTCTACTGGACTGATAGTATCCTTGCTTTCTTCATAAGCCTACTTTTAGTTTTGTTTCAGTAAGACCATAGCTGGACATCACTTTGAGGGATGAACATATATCCTGATCCTGTAGAATCTTGACTATTTCCCTTGGGCATATTCACCTGGCTCAGGTTTTCCTCCTTAATACTTACTAAAAGATTTTTATTTATTACTTGAAAGAGTTACACACAGAGAGAAGGGAGTTCAGAGAGAGAGAGAGAGAGAGGTCTTCCAACCACTGGTTCACTCCCCAATTGGCCACAATAGCTGGAGCTGCACCCATCTAAAGCCAGGAGCCTCATGCAGATTTCCCACATGGGTGCAGGGGCCCAAGGACTTTACCAGGCCACAGCAGACAGCTGGAACAGAAGTTGAGCATCCAGGACTTGAACTGGCGCCCATATGGGATGCAAGTGCTACAGGCGGCAGCTTTACCCTCTATGCCATAGCACTGGCCCCTGCTTAATACTTTTTAAGATGTTTGAACTACAGGGGGCTGGGTAAAATAACTTAGAAATAATGAATCCATACTACAAGTCAAATGAAGTGTTAACAAATAGAAAGTAACTAAAATTCATAGTGTATTAGTATATTGAACATGTCAAGCAAGGCTTCTATGAATTTATTTTATTTATTCACAACTTTTTTTTTCACTTATATTTAATAAATATAAATTTCCAAAGTACAGCTTATGGATTACAATGGCTTCCCCCCCATAACTTCCCTCCCACCCGCAACCCTACCATCTCCTGCTCCTCTCCTATTCCATTCACATCAAGATTCATTTTCAATTTGCTTTATATACAGAAGATCAACTTAGTATATATTTAGTAAAGATTTCAACAGTTTGCAACCACACAGAAAGACAAAAGTGTAAAGTACTGTTTGAGTACTAGTTATAGGATTAATTCACATTGAACAACACATTAAGGACAGAAATCCTACATGAGGAATAAGTGCACAGTGACTCCTGTTGTTGACTTAACAAATTGACACTCTTGTTTATGGCATCAATAATCACCCTAGGCTCTTGTCATGACTTGCCAAGGCTATGGAAGCCTTTTGAGTTCACCAACTCCGATCTTATTTAGACAAGGTCATAGTCAAAGTGGAAGTTCTCTTCTCATTTCAGAGAAAGGTACCTCCTTCTTTGATGGCCCATTCTTTCCACTGGGATCTCACTCACAGATATCTTTCATTTAGTTTGGTGTTTTGTTGTTGTTGTTGTTGTTGTTGTTGTTTTCGCCAGAGTGTCTTGGCTTTCCATGCCTAAAATACTCTCATGGGCTCTTCAGCAGATCTGAATGCCTTAAGGGCTGATTCTGAGGCGAGAGTGCTGTTTAGTACATCTGCCCTTCTGTGCGTCTGCTGTGTATCCTGCTTCCCATGTTGGATCGTTCTCTCCCTTTTAAATTCTATCAGTTAGTATTAGCAGACACTAGTCTTGTTTATGTGATCTCTTTGATTCTTAGTCCTATCATTATGATCAATTGTGAACTGAAATTGATCACTTGGACTAGTGAGATGGCATTGGTACATGCCACCTTGATGGGATTGAATTGGAATCCCCAGGCACCTTTCTAACTCTACTATTTGCTGCAAGTCACCTTAAGCTTGTCCCAAATTGTATTGTAATTTATTTTACTTTTTATTTTTTATTTTTTTATTTTTTTAAATTTTTTGACAGGCAGAGTGGACAGTGAGAGAGAGAGACAAGAGAGAAAGGTCTTTCTTTGCTGTTGGTTCATCCTCCAATGGCTGCCGTGGCCGGCGCGCTGCGGCCAGCGCACCACACTGATCCGATGGCAAGAGCCAGGTACTTATCCTGCTCTCCCATGGAGTGCAGGGCCCAAGTACTTGGGCCATCCTCCACTGCACTCCCTGACCACAGCAGAGAGCTGGCCTGGAAGAGGGGCAACTGGGACAGAATCCGGCGCCCCGACCGGGACTAGAACCTGGTGTGCCAGCGCCGCAAGGTGGAGGATTAGCCTAGTGAGCTGCGGCGCCGACCTCACCTGTCCCATATTGTACATCTTCTTCCTCTCTTATTCCCACTCTGATATTTAACAGAGAACACTTTTTAGTTAAATTTAAACACCTAAGAATAATCATGTGTTAAGTACAGAGTTCGACCAATAGTATTAAGTAGGACAAAAAAATACTAAAAGGGATAAAGTATTAAGTTGTACATCAACAGTCAGGGCAAGGACTGATCAAGTCACTGTTTTTCATAGTGTCCATTTCACTTCAACAGTTTTCCTTTTTGGTGCTCAGTTAGTTGTCACTGATCAAAGGGAACATATGATATTTGTCCCTTTGGGACTGGCTTATTTCACTCAGCATGATGTTTAACAATGTGGAGATTGAAACGCAGGATTGTTAATCAACCTACCCTAACTAAACAGTCAAAGTAGCAAAGCTCAGATCTCTGCTCAATACACTGCATTTAAAATAGGATTTTGTAGCCCTTAAGGCATTAGGATGTGGGTAAAAAGCCTATGAGAGCATTTCAGTCATGGAAAGCCAAGACCCTGTGGCAAAAAATATCCTACAGGAAGGGCAAGCCTATTGGATGCCAGCACCCTGCTCTTGGGCTTGGAGAAGCAGTAGAAGATGGCCCAAGTGTTTGAGCCCATGCCATCTGTGTGGGAGACCTGGAAGATGGTCCGGGCTCCTGGTTTCAACCTGGTCCAGCCCTGGCCATGAGGAGTGAACCAGTGGATAGAAGATTCCTCTCTCTATCTCCCTCTTTCTCTGTAACTCTGACTTAGAAAGAGAGAGAAAGAAGGAAGGAGGGAAGGAGGGAAGGAAGGAAGGAAGGGAGGGAAGAGAGAGAGAGAGGAAGGAAGGAGGGAAGGAAGGAGGGAAGGAAGGAAGGAAGGAAGGAAGGAAGGAAGGAAGGAAGGAAGGAGAGAGGGAGGGAGGGAAGGAGGGAGGGAGGGAGGGAGGGAGGAATCCTCTGCTAACTTGTTCCTTACCAAATATTCATTACTCCTGAGCATTATCAGGAAATAAAATATATCTGCCATTTATAATCCCAGGATGAGCAATTTGATGTGAATGATGACTTCAACAGGAATAGTAAATTTTTTGAGTTCAATGTTGTCTTAAGAAAACAGTCTCCCCATCATGCAGTGATTATTGACAAAGGAATCAAGAGTAAAACATCAGCCCACCTGCAAGCTCCTAAATCTTCTACTCTCATACCCTTTTGTGAACATATTGGCATTATAAGAAGAACATTTAATGTTAAAATGCTTTTAGACTCCAAAGGTTTTGAATAATGGAATCCTTGCACTGTTCAAATCAACTCATTTATGTTTCATCTTCTTTTATTCAAAGGGACAGGTTCTGCTACAAACTACATCTGTCTCCAGAAACAAACCACTATGCTTGAATTTTCTGAAGAAACTATCCAAAATGTTAATACTAAATCAGTAATGCAAACCTAAATATCATCTTTTATGACCTAAATGAGATTTTTTATAATTATTAAGATTGAAAAAACATGCAGAAAAATAATGATAGCTTTCACATATATCTCTTCCCACAAACACAAATGTAAACACATTTAATACATTAAAAAAGAGCTGACAAGAGCCTAGGGTGATTACTGATGTCATAAATAAGAGTGTCAATTGTTAAATCAACAACAGGAGTCACTGTGCATTTACTCCCCATGTAGGATCTCTGTCCTTAATATGTTGTACAGTGTGAATTAATGCTATAACTAGTACTCAAACAGTACTTTACATTTTGTATTTCTGTGTGGCATCAGTAATCACCCTAGGCTCTTGTCATGAGTTGTAAAGGCTATGGAAGCATTTTAAATTCTCCAAATCTCATCTTATTTAAACGAGGTCATAGTCAAAATGGAAGTTCTCTCCTCCTTTCAGAGAAAGGTACCTCCTTCTTTGATGGCCCGTTCTTTCCACTGGGATCTCACTCACAGAGATCTTCCATTTAGGCTTTTTTATTGTTGTTGTTTTGTTTTGGTTTGGTTTGGTTTTTGCCAGAGTGTCTTGACTTTCCATGCCTAAAATACTCTCATGGGCTCTTCAGCCAGATCCAAATGCCCTAAGGGCTAATTCTGTGGTCAGAGTGCTGTTAGTATTTACTAAGTAGATCATCTGTATATAAAGATAATTGAAAATGAATCTTGATGAAGAATGGGATGGGAGAGGGAGTAGGAGATAGGATGTTTCAGGGTGGGATGGAGGTTATGGGGGTGGGGAAAACCACTATAATCCAAAAGTTGTACTGGGGAAATTTATATTTATTAAATAAAATGTAAAAATACATACATGCATACATACATACATATATACCTAAATTTTTTTAAAAAAAGAAAAAAAAGAGCTGAGGAAATATATATTGAATATATGAATAAACATCGGAGTAAGTCCAAAAAAGTCTGAAAATCTGAAAAAGAGTCCTCTTTAAAATTGTTTAACTTGCTTCAGAATAAAAAATAAGCCTTTACGTTACAGAGATGGTTATTAATGCTCTAGCGTCACCATAACACTTTCCTCTTCAAACATATATCTCATGCCTATAAAGTGCTAACACTTGAAGGAGAAATCTATACAAGAAAAAAATTGAACTGCAGCTGAGTCGGGAATCTAGTTCAACCATATTTTGAAAATAAGTGTTCGACCTGATTCCTAGCTTTAAAAATTAGGCTAGGTGATTTCCACATGTAAGACTGGTCAGTAAATCACTTGAAGGACTGTTTCTAAAAAATTAGGTGTGATATAAATGTAGAGATTTATTCGAGTTACACATAGGGTCTTCTAGTTCATGACCCAGACACTTCAACTATCCTCATGTCATATTTCTGATTAAAAGAAGAGGGGTTCAGAATCATCTCTACCCCTGGATACAGCTGGAATCTCTGTCTCTGTAGAAAGCCATCCTATTCCCTCATGTATTCCCTTAGGATGACTACCTCTTCCTAGCCCAGCTATTCCTCCTGCTCATTGGTAACAAGCGTCACCTGCGTTCCAGACAGTTGCCAGGAAGTACAATTTCGCCCATTGGAGTGGCAGAACAAACACACAGCAAAGCTTTATTTAGATGAAATATGTTTTGGTAATTGTCTGATAGACTTTAATCTGGTTCAAATTCTAATCTTACATAACGCTATTCTAACAGGAAGCTTTGTCTGCCAAGTTATGCATCACATAAAATTCGTATATAGTACTGACTTACCCATTTATTTTTAGCTTCATTTTTTTAGTTTTATTTTTAAAACTAAAATATTAGATTCTTAAGGTCACAGTAAATGTATAAGTTTTGCAACACAAATCTTATCAATTCTCATGTGATATTAATATCGACAACAGATTCCATAAAGTCCATAGGTAAAATTCTAAGAATAAACTATTTTCATTCTTTTCTCCCTCCTTTCTTTCTTTTTCTTCTTTTATTTATTCTTTCTTTCTTTCTTAACTTCCTTCCTTCTCTTTCTTCCTTTGTGTGTGTGTGTGTGTGTGTGCCTACTAACCCTTCCTTCCTTAGGTTCATTCTTCCTTTTTAATTTTTTTTAGATTCCATATTTTTTAAGGTTTATTTATTTCAAAGGCAGAGTTACAGAGAGGCAGAGAAAGAGTGAGAGTGAGAGAGAGAGAGAGAGAGAGAGAGAGAAAGTCTTCCATCTGCTGATTCACTCCCCAGATGGCCACAATGGCCAGATATGCACTGATCCAAAGCCAGGAGCCAGGAGCTTCCTCCAGGTCTCCCACATGGGTGCAGGGGCCCAACGACTTGGGCCATCTTCCACTGATTTCCGAGGCCATAGCAAAGAGCAGGATCAGAAGTGGAGTGGCTGGGACTCAACTGGTGCCCACATGGGATGCTGACACTTCAGACGGTGGCTTTAATGGCTATGCCACAGCACTGTACCCAAGATTAAATATTTGCAATTAATGTTAGAATCAAAGACTTGTGAGCATGAAAGTAGTACTAAATTTTTATAAAAAATTTTCAGAATAGTTACCAATTTTTAAAAATATTGGTGGATCCATAAAATTGCTTAATCTACTTCCAGACAAATATTATCCTTAAACATCTGTGCCTATATACAATAAAAAAATCATTGTTTTAATTTTGTGAAATCTTAGATAATATAAAAGCACAGTGAGTTTTATACATATTTATATTCTGAAAAAATATATAAAGGTTACAGTGACAACTATGTCTATCTCTTTTACAATGTTAAGTGGATAATGTGATTTTTAAATGGTTTTCACAAGTCACATTCAAAGCTGCAATTTATGGTTAGCAAGCTTGAAATTGTTGCCACCTCAGGTGACTCTTTCTAGACCATAGCATTGCTAATATTTTAATTGCTGGGGACAGTGCTACGGCAAAAGCTAGTAAAACTGTTGTCTGAAATGTTGGCATTTCATATTAGTGCTAATTCAAGTCCCAGCTGCTCCACTTCTGATCCAGCTCTCTACTTATGGCCTAGAAAAAGAAGCAGAATGTGGCTCAAGTGCTTGGGCACCTGCCACTTACGTGGGAGACCTGAATGAAACTCCTGGATCCTATCTTCTGCCTGGCCCAACACGGCAGTTGCAGCCATATGGGGAGTGAACCAGTAGGTGGAAGATCTCTGTTTCTGTCTCTTCCTCTTTCTTAGTAAGTCTGCATTTCAAATAAATAAAATACATCATTCAAAAATATTTTAATTGCTGATGTACCTGGTAAAATCAATTTGAATTCAACAAAATAGAAAATATTCTAACTTCCTTAAAAATTCATATTGAAATGTAAATTTTTGCAGTTCAAATTTTTTTCAAAAGATTGTTTCATCCATTGAAAATACCTATCTCAAGAGACAAATTTTTAAAGAGAAAATCTATATAAAACCCATTGTCTCTACTACAAATGACAAAAATAAAATGATAAAGTAATGTAATTCTTATAAATTTATACAATTAAAAAATAAATTAAGAACAGGCATGTGGCACAACAAGTTAAACAGCTGCCTGAGATGCTCACATCCTATATCTGATTACATGGATCAAGTTGTTGCTACTCTGCTTCCAATCTAGCTCCTGATAATTTACCTGGGAGGCAGCTGATCATATCTCAGCAAATGGAGTCCCTACCAATCATGGGAAACTACAGTGGAGTTTCTGGCTCCTGGTTTCAGTCTAGTCCAGTCTTGGACATCTCAGACATTTGGGATTTGAACCAGCAAATAAATGATGTCTCTACCCCTCTTTCTGCCACTATGCCTTATAAATCTTTTTTTTATTTTAATTTAATTTTATTATTTATTTATTTATATAAATGGAACAGATTTCATGTATTTAATATATTTTTAAAGATTTATTTATTTATTTGAAAGTCAGAATTACACAGGGAGAGGAGAGGCAGAGAGAGAGAGAGGTCTCCCCAAATGGCTGCAACAGCTGGAGCTGCACAGATCCGAAGCAAGGAGCCAGGACCTTCTTCCAGGTCTTCCACACAGGTGTAGGTGCCCAAGCACTTGTGCCATCTTCTACTGCTTTCCCAGGCCATAGAAGAGAGCTGGATGGGAAGAGGATCAGCCGGGACTAGAATGGGTGCCCACATTGGATGCCAGTGCTTCAGGCCAGGGCGCCACAGTGCCAGCCCCACATATATAAGGTTTTAAGAACATAATGATACTTCACACCCTCCCTCCCTTATAGCCACCTTCATATATATTACATTTTTGCAATATATATATTTGTTACTACAAATAAAAAATGCGCTATTTGTCTTTTTGGGACTTGCTTATTTCATGAAAAATAATCTCCAATTGACTCCATTTTGTTGTGAAAAATAGGATTTCATTCCTTTTTATGTCTGAATAGTATTCCATTGGGTATACATGTGACAGGGTGGCTTTAAGTTTAAGGTTTTTTCACAGGACATAGCTTGCCCAGGTGATTATAGGTTATCTTGCTTGATTGGGTCAGAGCAAAGACTGTTCCTTTGAGAGAAATAAGTTACAGATATCAGTCTGCTCCTCCAGCTACAACCAGCATATTTCTGTCGTCTGTACCTCTGCTTGCTTGCCTGATGATGGCCATGGTCACCAAAATGTAGTTTCTGCCTTTGAAAAACCCCTGCCGCTGCAACTCAGGGCTGTCTTCTCCCAACATGCTCTGTGAGAGGGCAGTCGCCTGCTGGTAAATAAAGACTCCTAATTTGACTTCAAAAGTCTTGCTGTGTTTTCAATCTGAACACCCCACTTCATACATACCACATTTTCTTTTTCCAGTCATCAGTTGATGAACATCTGAGTTGATTCCATAAATTAGCTATTGTGAATTGAGCTGCTATAAACATGGGGTTACTGCTAAGTTTTTCATATGCTAATTTCATTTCCTTTGGGTAATTTCTCAGGACTACGATGGCTGGGTCATATGGTAGATCTTTTTTTTCAGATTTCTGAGGAATCTGCATACTGTCATCCATAATGGTTGTACTAACTTACATTCTCACCAACAGTGTTTTAGGGTACCTTTTTGTCCGTATCATCAGCATAATTTCTTATTTTTGAAATTTTCAATGAAGGCCATTTTAACTGCAGTGTGGTGAAACCAAATTGCAGTCTTTATTTGTCTTTTCCTGTGGTTAGTGATCCTCAGCATCTTTTCATGTGTCTGTTGGTTATTTGCATTTCATCCTTTGAAATATACTTGTTCATATCCTTTGCCCATTTCTTAATAATGTTGTTTGTTTTGTGTTGCTGGGTTTCTTGAGCTCCTAATACATTTTTATATTAATGCTTTGTCAGATATATAGTTTGCAAATATTTTTCCCATTCTGTTGATTGCTTCTTCACTTTGCTGAACGTTTTTCTTTGGTGTGCAGAAGCTTCTTGGTATAATGTGATCCCATCTGTCTATTTCTGCTTTTATTGTCTGTGCTTCTGGGGTCTTGTCCAAAAATGTTTTCTGAAACAAATGTCTTACAGTTTTCCCCCTATGCTTTCCTCTAGTAATTTGATAGTTTCAGATCTTCACTTTAGATCTATGATCCATTGTGAGTTGATTTTTATATAGGGTAAAAAGTAGGGGTCTTATTTAATATTTCGCATGTGAATACAGGGATCCAGTACTTGGACTAACTTCCTCTGCCTTCCCAGGAACATTAGCAGGAAGATGGATTTAACCTGAGTAGTCAGAACTCTAACTGATGCTATATAGGATACTTTCACTTAAAAGAAAAAGAACATAACACAAGTTTTATATGTATCCCCTGTAGACTATGGGGAAAAACAAATGATTCCTAGAATAAATTTATTTTTCCTCATGAAGCTTCTGATGACACATATAAAACTGAGCATTATTTAATTGCTCATGAAGGTTTTATCTGTTAATCAGCCAAAAAACTGACAACTATCACTTTTTTTTTAGATTAACTTTTTTTTTTGACAGGCAAAGTGGACAGTGAGAGAGAGAGACAGAGAGAAAGGTCTTCCTTTGCCGTTGGTTCACCCTCCAATGGCTGCCGCGGCCGGCACACTGGAATCGGCACACCGCGCTGATCCAATGGCAGGAGCCAGGTACTTATCCTGGTCTCCCATGGGGTGCAGGGCCCAAGTACCTGGGCCATCCTCCATTGTACTCCCGGGCCACAGCAGAGAGCTGGTCTGGAAGAGGGGCAACCGGGACAGAATCCAGCACCCTGACCAGACTAGAACCCGGTGTGCCGGCGCCGCAAGGTGGAGGATTAGCCTAGTGAGCCATGGCGCAGGACAAGATTAACTTTTTTAGGCCGGCACTGTGGCTCACTAGGCTAATCCTCCGCCTTGCGGCGCCGGCACACCAGGTTCTAGTCCTGGTCGGGGCGCCGGATTCTGTCCCAGTTGCCCCTCTTCCAGGCCAGCTCTCTGCTGTGGCCAGGGAGTGCAGTGGAGGATGGCCCAAGTGCTTGGGCCCTGCACCCCATGGGAGACCAGGAGAAGCACCTGGCTCCTGCCAGCGGATCAGCGCGGTGCGCCGGCCGTGGCGGCCATTGGAGGGTAAACCAATGGCAAAGGAAGACCTTTCTCTCTGTCTCTCTCTCACTGTCCACTCTACCTGTCAAAAAAAAAAAAAAGATTAACTTTTTTAACTTTTATTTAATGAATACAAATTTCCAAAGTACAGCTTATGGATTACAATGGCTTCCCCCCCATAACTTTCCTCCCACCCATAACCCTCCCCTTTCCCACTCCCTCTCCCCTTCCATTCATATCAAGAGTCATTTTCAATTCTCTTTATATACAAAAGATCAGTTTAGTATATATTAAGTAAAGATTTCAACAGTTTGCACCCACATAGAAACACTAAGTGCAAAATACTGTTTGAGTACTAGTTATAGCATTAATTCACATTGAATAACTCATTGACAGAGATCCTACATGAGGAGTAAGTGCACAGTGACTCCTGTTGTTAACTTAACAAATTGACACTCTTGTTTATGGCATCAGTAATCATCCTAGGCTCTTGTCATGAGTTGCCAAGGCTATGGAAGCCTTGTGAGTTTACCAACTCTGATCATATTTAGACAAGGTCATAGTCAAAGTAGAAGTTCTCTCCTCTGTTCAGAAAAAGGTAACTCCTTCTTTGATGGCCTGTTCTTTCCACTGGGATCTCACTCACAGAGATCTTTCATTTAGGTCATTTTTTTTTTTGCCAGAGTGTCTTGGCTTTCTATGCCTGAAATACTCTCATGGGCTTTTCAGCCATATCCAAATGCCTTAAGTGCTGATTCTGAGGCCAGAGTGGACAGCTATCACTTAATTCACTTTTTCTTTGTGTTTAAGAGAATTGGGGATACAAAAATGAAATTAGAAGCTCCATTTTGTAAGCTTTTTTATGTGTTAGCAGTGTCCTACTTTAAAAATAAGTGAAATTAGAGATTAGTCATGCAATTTAAAGGAAAATTATCCTTTAGACTATGTTACTGCATCTTTTACAAATTCATGTATTAAACCAACATCATTGAACACAGTCTTTTACAATCACTACCAACTTCTGACATAGATGTTGATCTGCAATTGAAGATTTAAACTTCCTGGATTAAACTTATCTTTTCATAGACACATAGTAAGTGTATATATTTATGGGGTACAAAGATTTGCTAATTTGATACATACATGTAGTGTTTAAGATCAAATAAATAATAGATCTCATATAATTTTCATGATTTGCATGTGGCTAAGGCCATAGTGGAGAATTATTGACTTTTATGCAATTTAGACATTCACCTTCAAATTTATTTTGAGATAGTAAGGATAGACTTTTTTTGTTAGCTGGTTTCCACCACAAAAGTAAATTATTAAAAAAAGGAATAAAATCCGTAAATAAATAGGTTTAGATGTAAGCTTTATATTTTTTAAAATTCACTTTGGCAAAAACATTCATATTGCTTTCTATATGCTCAGTCTTTATTCCCCATACATATTCAAACACTTTATCAGTGTTTTACATCCATTCAATCAATGGAGACTTGCAGATTTCATGTACCCAATAGGCATAGGTTAAGATAAAAAAGGCTATTGTGACACATGACCAACAGGAGCAGTAATGTGAAAGATTGGAAGGAATAATATGTTCCAACCCTTATGGGATGGAAGACAGTATTTATCTAAAAGACAGAACGACAAAGACAGTGAGACACAGAAAGAGAGTGAGATCTTCTATCTGCTTGTTCACTCCTCAAATGGATACAGTGTCCAGGCCTGGACCAGGACAAAGCCTGGAGCCAGGAATTCCTTCCATATATACTTTGTGGTTGGCAGAAGCCCAAGTTCTAGGGCCATCTTTTGCTGTCTTCCCAGGCACACTAGTAGGAAACCGGACTGGAAGTCAGAGCAGCCAGGAATCAAATTGGTGCGCTCGGATATTGGATGCCAGTGTCTCAGGAGGTGGTTTGAACCACTATATCACAAGGCTGGCTCCATGACACTTAGTTTTAATAGGGAACATTTTTGTAAGCTTTCTTTGATAGGGAGATGTTAATCACATTTTATCTGAAAAGAGCTTAAATTACTACTGCTGTATCTTGTACAGATTTTATTTCACAGAATACTGTTAATGGCATATTCACCACCCACAGTAATGGAAATCATCACAGTAACAGTAACAATTGGGGGTCAAACAACCTAATCATATGCTTAGTTAATTCTAATTATTCATAAAACTTCATTATAAAAAGAAAAGTTCCAGAACAATGTTAAACAGGCAGGAATGCCAGGACAATGGTATAAACTGGGTCCCTCATGGAAAAATTGGAATATAGTCACCTTAATTAAACTCAGAGTCTAAAATCCCTCTAAGTTTAGAGTTTATAATACTTTATGATCGCCGGCGCCGTGGCTCACTAGGCTAATCCTCCGCCTAGCAGCGCCGGCACACCTGGTTCTAGTCCCGGTTGGGGCGCCGGATTCTGTCCCGGTTGCCCCACTTCCAGGCCAGCTCTCTGCTGTGGCCAGGGAGTGCAGTGGAGGATGGCCCAGGTGCTTGCGCCCTGCACCCCATGGGAGACCAGGAAAAGCACCTGGCTCCTGGCTCCTGCCATCGGATCAGTGCGGTGCGCCGGCCGCAGCACGCTGGCCGTGGCGGCCACTGAAGGATGAACCAAAGGAAGACCTTTCTCTCTGTCTCTCTCTCTCACTGTCCACTCTTCCTGTCAAAAAAAAAAAAAAAATACTTTATGATCATCTTCTCTCTTGAAAAGACTTACTGTAACCAATTTTTTCCAAACTTCTCCTACATACTAAATCTAAATCCACATTATTTTCTGATTTTTTGAAACTATTGGTAATGACTATATTAAACAAATCCACAAATTTCCAAACATTTTATGTTTCAATTGGTCTTAACCATTAACATTACAAAAATGAAAATTCCTGAGAATACTTCTTAGGATTTTATATCAATGTTAGCCAAATATTCATATATTTATGTTGAAGTCATGGCTAATTATTGAGACATTTTCCATAAATTCCCCTTAGTCATAATAACAATATACTGTATATGATGCATCTCTAGGGATTATAGAGTACACTGTATGTTTTAATAGAGCTTATCTAACAGGTTAATTTTAATTAGAGCCAAATACAGAGTTTCTCAAGATATTTTTAAATACTTCTGGAATGTAATTCTCTTCTGGGTTTAGGTACAATAAGAAAAAATGCATGTGAACTCATTCACACAGAACAGCATTGTCCTAGCAGCTAGTAGCTTTATCGTAAACTGTTTCAGACTAGTGGGAATAATTATATACCACATTTTTAAGTTGAGAAAATATCAGCAACACAGTATACCCATATATATCTGTAATATTTACCATTATTATTTAGGAAGCAGCTCAGGTCTCAATTTCATGCAGATGGTTTGGGGTGAGAATTTAGCCCAAGAAACAATATTGCTCAATTTTCTCAAGATATTTTGATAGATGATAGGTGACAGATATAAATTAGTTAGGTAGAGAGAGGATAGATAGATAGATGATAAGTGATAGATAATTTGTTTCAATCAGCTTGCAATGGACTTTCTATTTCTTGCAACTGAAAAATTCTAATAATAATAGAATTATTATATTACATATCATAAATCTGAATATTTTACAATAGTGTGCTTATTGTAATACAGTGTGATTGCTTTGATAGAAGAGCAAAATAATGTAAAAATAATATACTTTGTGTCAATTTACATGCATGTGATTAATACATAAAACTTAAGTATATTTTACTTGTATTTTTCTTGTGTACATTAACCCTATTATTATGTAAATTAAAAAGTAGTATTTTTATAGTATACTTCCAAACTTCAATACTCAAACACCTATTGAGTGATTGTCACCAGTTCAATTTTTTATGAATTCAGAACTGACTGCCTAACAGGTGACTTGATCTACATTATAAATATCAGGCTGTTAATGAGTAAAAATAATCTGCTGTTTCTCTGCCAGCTTACTTGTAATTTTTCAGGCCAGGAACACCATAAATATTCTTCTCCACACCTGTAACTCCCACATCAGAAACACTTGAGAATGTGGCAGTCATAGTCATGTTTCCTGAATGAACAGACAACATTATACAATCACAGATGGATTGGTGTATATGCAAATAGCAACAAGCTTCAGTTCATGAGGATTGTATACAGGAAACTATTTTGTAGCCTGGACTAGTACATCTAGATTTTCTGTTACGAAATTTCCTTGATTTCTCAACCTCCAAGGACTATTAAATCAGACTTTCATACCTTGACATAAGTAGAATAAACCATCTGCTCAGACTATGGAACTGTGTCTGGAAGAGCAGCAGCAGCTTTTGCTTATCCTATAGAACCAGCAGAATTAAGAGGATATCAATGTGTAAATACTTCAAAAGTCTAATGCAGTTTATAAGATCTCTTTATTGAACTGATTAAAAGGTATAGGAGCCATATCAAGCAGCTCACATTATGGAAACTTGGCAACATGATTGTCAAAACATTAGAAATGTAAAAGGAAGAAATGGTGTAGGTTTCTGAAAGAACAGTTTCAAAGAAAGTATGTCTGGCTGTATGTTAAAGGTATTGTTGACTACAGCATTTCCTGCTGTATCTGTGTACCTCCTAAATGTTTACTGACATCCTTCTTGTCTGTTTAACAATGCAAGGGGTAAAAAATCCTGGAATTTTACCTAATCCAAAAGAAATCAGCATTTGAAAGAGTTATCTGTACCCCCATGTTCATTGCAGCATAATTCACAATAGCTAAATATGGAATCAACCAAGATGTCCATCAACTGTTGACTGAATAACAAAATTATGGCATATATAAACTATGGCATACTACTCAGCTACAAAAAAAAATGAAATCTTATCTTGTGCAACAAGTTGGATGCAACTGGAAACCATTATGCTTTGTAAAATAAGCCAGTCATGGGGCCAGTGCTATGGCACAGCAGGTTAACAGCCTGGCCTGAAGTGCTGGCATCCCATATGGGTGCTGGTTCGAGACCCGACTGCTCCACTTCCAATCCAGCTCTCTGCTATGGTCTGGGAAAGCAGTTAGAAGATGGCCCATCTTTTTGGGCCCCTGCATCCACATGGGAGACCCGGAAGAAGCTCTTGGCTCCTGGCTTCAGATTGGTGTCTTTGCGGCCATCTGGGGAGTGAACCAAAAGATGGAAGACCTCTCTCTCTCTCTCTGCCTCTCCTTCTCTCTCTTTGAAACACTGACTTTCAAGTAAAATTAATAAAATCTTTAAAAAAATAAGCCAGTCACAAAAAGAGATATCATATATTTTCCCTGATCTGATGTAACTAATATAATGTATTGGAGTGAAATAGACATTTTGAGATTCGATAATTGTTTATAGCACTTTTCTCTTCCTTTGAGGAACAATTTTTTTTGTTCTTCATACTATTTGTTGAACTATTTTATTTGGTGTAGGGTTAACTATATGATCACCAAGTAAACCGAAAATAGACCTTTGGAAAAATTGAGCATGGACAAGAAGGAAGGTAAAGGGAAGAAGTGTCACTGTGTTCCTAAATTTGTATATGTGAAATACATGAAACTTAAATAACATTTAAAAAATAAAAACAAAGATTTTTTTCTATACAGTTTTGTCTCAAAGACGTGAAAAAGAGAAGAGAAATAGCAGACAATAGAGATGGAGAAAATTACATAAATAAGAAAAAAGAAAGAGGGAAGAAACCCTTGTAGGTAAGATCACAGAAACGTGAAATATACTATTTTTCTAACCTATTAATAAAACCTCACATGATCTAAACTGTCACATCCTTAAATTTGCATAAATAACTGACATAAGTAATGGCTATCTTAAAAAATTCATTTTTTTAGGGCCAGAGCTGTGGTGTAGCAGGTGGGGATGCAGCCTGTAGTGCCAACATCCCATATGCACGCCAGTTCAAGTCCTGGCTGCTCCACTTCTGATCCAGCTCTCTCCCATGGCCTGGGAAAGCAGTAGAAGATGGCCCAAGTCCTTGGGACCCTGTGCCCATATGGGAGACCAGGAAGATGCTCCGGCCGTTGTTGCCATCTTGAGAGTGAACCAGCAGGTGGAGGACCTCTCTCTCTATGCCTCTGTCTTTCTGTAATTCTGCCTTTCAAATAAATAAATAAAACTTTAAAGAAATCATTGTGTCACCTACCTAGTAACTATGCAGACCCAAAAGGAAAATCTAGACACTACCAGCAGGTGGTGCTAACAGTTGACCCTGAGGATGTTTTGGTGGTTTGGTACATCGAATTAGAGGTTTGGCGACCTCACGTTTGATACATAACTGTATCAATTTTGGCTCACTTCCAAGCTTTCCATAACAGGAAGCTGAAAATCTATTTTTTTACCAGAGGATCCATTGGATCCTCTTCATAACAATAGTTATGAAGGATCCCCTGAAAATTTTATCATCTATTTCTCTAGATACTTTTTTTTTTTTTTTTTTTTTTTTGTACAGGCAAAGTTAGACAGTGAGTGAGAGAGAGAGAGACAGAGAGAAAGGTCTTCCTTTTTCTGCGGGTTCACCCGCTAAGTGGCCGCTACAGCTGATGTGCTGCGCCAATCTGAAGCCAGGAGCCAGGTACTTCTTCCTGGTCTCTCATGCGGGTGCAGGGCCCAAGGACTTGGACCGTCCTCCACTGCATGCCCAGGCCAAAACAGAGAGCTGGAATGGAAGAGGAGCAACTGGGACAGAATCCTGTGCCCCAAATGGGACTAGAACCAGGGGTGCCAGCGCCGCAGATGGAGGATTAGCCTATTGAACTGCAGCGCTGGCCCTTCTCTAGACATCTTGATACCTGTACCTTTATTCTCGTTATCAGATATCAGACTATTGTATTGGTTCCCTATAAGACCAGTTTTATTAAACTGCAATTTAGTATAATTCCATTAGTCCACTCCATTAGAAATAGTACTATGCAGTTCGATGCTGTGTTCACCAGATTTGGCTGGGAATTTTGTTCATGAGGGTGCAGTCTCCTCTTTGGGAGGAACTTGAGCAAAACTAGTTTGTTCTTCACAAACAGACATCATGAATCATTTGATCACTTGTTTTCTACTTTTTGATTATAAGGTGTTAGGTCAGACTTGTCCAAATTTTCAGTGTTTTCACCTCATTTTAAAATTTCTTTGTACTTCTACCTTGATGATCTGTTTAGAACATCTATGTCTAAATTATTACTTTGGTGAGTTTATGTGTTTTTGTGCACTTTCTTATTCTTCTCTGGCATAGTAAAGGGCATTAATAAGTAACATAATTATAAATAGGCTTGACAGTAATTATAGGTATGCTCTAATATGTGGATGTGCAAATGTGTGTGCGCATAATTCAGATGGAACTGTAATAAAGTTGAAACAATAAAAATGAGAATTATAAAACTCAAACCACCAAAGATTGTGAAGTGGAACATTAACAAAACTACACTTACCTCTCATTGAATGCTTACTTTGTGTATGTTATCAGGCTACAAATATTTCAATTATAATGTAACTGAGAAAATTGAAGCTCCAAAATAAATTCATTTGGCTAAGGTTGTACTGAAGGGAAAGTGAAACATCTGCCTAGATCTTTCTTACTACAAATACAGTATCTATTTATAAAGCTTATGAGTTGACTTTCAACATAATGCTTAATTATATGTTACCTTACTCAAAGCTAAAGCACAGAAGCTCAGGTTACCCTTCCCTGTGGAAATCTCATCATTAGAAAATCACTAACAAATGGCTAAGCAAAACTGAGATAGATATACACAGTAAAAATGTTGATAGGAGAGATAATTATATCATACTTGGTGCTGGTCGTACCATATCTCATACATATTTGTAGAAACATACTTTCATTGGGAATCTGACACAACAATGTGTTCAGAAGAAATAATGACAACATATTTCCTATTAAGAATATAGGAAGAATAGTCTCTGTTAAACTGATCAAAGAGAAATACAGTATCATGTATTATCATGATTATGCTGTGTAGTAAGTACTACCAACTCCTATGAACATTGTTTTGTCCCAAGTCTGTGGGGAGGCTAGATAATTCTACTCTCCCAAGCTGAGACTGATTATTAAAGGCAACTCTGTGTCTATGTTCAGTTGTGTATTACCCAGTTCTGCAAATCTTTGTTGGCATTTCACATATCTTGAGACTCAATCAAACTAACTGGGCCGACTGTACTATTTCACACATTTGATCTTCCAAAGCTTTGCCAAGGAATATTATGATAAAGATAAAAGAGTGAGAGAAAATAAAAGCATGCTGAATTAATTAAGGTCTAAGCTTAAAACATGTACAATATATTTTTTGCTGAAATATCTTCAATGAAACTAACAAATCCAACTGGGCAAAAAATCCCTAGGGGCTGGCACTGTGGCGCAGCAGGTTAAAGCCATGACCTGCAGTACTGCCATCCCATATGAGCACTGGTTCGAATTCCAGCTGCACCACTTCCTATCCAGGTCCCTGCTAATGTGCCTGGGAAAGCAGTGGAGTATGGCTCAAGTCCTTGCACCCCTGCACCACATGGAAGACCCAAAATAAGCTCCTGGCTTCAGCTCAGCTCAGCTCAGCTCTGGGTTTTGTGGCCATTTGGGGAGTAAACCAGTGGAAGGAAGACCTCTCTCTCTCTCTCTCTCTCTCTCTCTAACTCTTTCAAATAAATAAAAATAAAATTTTAAAAGAGAGAGACTACACCATTTTGATTAGAAATAAAGTCACATTACAAAAAACATGAAAATAGGGTGTGTTGAAAAAATGAGGCCATTTGCAAATAGCCTGTGACGAATGTTAAATGAAAACATAATACAAGGGGACTTCAAAAAGTTCCTAGAAAATGGAATTCATAGATGAGTTTATTTTCGAGCGAAATTATTTGAAATCCATGCATACCTTTTCCAAATGCATTTTCTATGAAGTTTTTAATACATTTCATATAGTGCTTCCAATATTTGTTAATTCTATCTCTTTCTCACTATTGAAAACCTTATTTAGTCTTTCCCAGTTCTCCCATTCCTTGCACTCCTTTACTCAAATTTCTGGGCACTCACCATTCATATGTTTCTCTTGTGCATTTGAATGCCACATTCAATCATTTCAGCCCAGCTAATGTAATACTGCAGGAAAATTAGTCATTTTGCTTTCAATGTCACTATTATCTCCACATCAATATTAAACAGCAAGCATCATTCAACATTTGTTCCCTTATTTACATTCAAGAAATAGTTTCTAGGACAAAATCTTGAACATGACTAAATAGATTCAATGTCATTTATAACACTTGACTTTAGTTGAGCTCTCTTACTCTTCTCTTGATAACACCATTTATTCTCAAAGCAGCTCTCCCAGGACTTTCTTATATTCTTTAAATATACCATATTTCTCCTGCTCACAAATTGGCCAAACATACTAATCTACTGAGAAGACTGGTATCATAAAATATCAGCTCTGTGGTTTTACCTTACAGCTCTAAGCACTCTTACCTCTTTTTACAAAATGGGATGCATATGAGTGAAAATGACATTTTGAGATTTGATTATTGTTTATAGCCCTTGTTTATACTCCTGAGAAACAGTGGCTTTCATACTTACTACTTGTTGAATTCTTTATTTGGTGGAGGATTAAGGTTGTGATTATAAAGTGAATTGGATGTATGTCACAGCAAAAAATTAAAATAAAAATAAGAAAGAAAGGAGGATGCAGGGGGAGTGAGGGAAGAAGGGTGCAAAAATATCATTCTTAAAAACATATATGTGAAATACATGAAATCTGTTCCTTTTATATAAATTTTTAAAATTAAAAATAAAATTTATTGAGCATTTAAAAAGAAATTAAAAATAAAATGAAATATTCATTCCTCCCCCTTGTCACCTGTTTAAAAGAAGAAGTGCATTTCTGATTTCTAAATAAGGTCAACCTCTGTATCTTTTTTTTTTCTACTATTGCACATCCATCATTCTGTTCCTCTTGTCAGCAATTCTACTGAGACCTCTGCTTTCTGCATTGCAATATATTCAGGTGTCCTTTACATTAAAATACAAAAATAAAAATGAAAAAATCCCCCAATCTTGCTTGTCCCATTTCTCTTCCTCTTAATTTTCATGCTAATCTTAATCATCAGCCAATAGATCTACCTGCTTCTACAACCACATTCCTTAATCCTTTACTACGTGGCTTCTTCTTCCACATCTAAACAGAGAGCTGTACCTGCAATGGAAATGTCTTGTGACTCTCCAGTGACTTATCAAGAACAGTGGCTGCTTCCCTATATTCTTTATGCTTAGCATTTTCTTTTTAAAAAAGTTTTCATTTATTTATTTGAGAGGCAGCATTACAGACAGTGAGAGGGATAGAGAGAAAAGAACATCTGCCATCCACTGGTTTTCTCCCCAGATGGCTGCAACAGCTGGAGCTGGCCCAATCCAAAACCAGGAGCCACAAGGTTCTTCCATTTCTCCCATGCAGGTGCAGAGGCCCAAGCGTTTGGGCCATCTTCTATTGTGTCCCCAAGCTATAGCAGAGAGCTGAATCAGAAGAGGAGCAGCCAGCACTAGAAGTAGCACCCATGTGGGATGCCTGAGCCGCAGGCGGAGGATCAACCTAAATGCCACAGCACCAGCCCCTTGCCACTTTCTATGATTATTGATTTTCTCTTACTATGCAAATGAACACCTTTATTAATTCTGCGATGTTGTTGTTTTGTTTTTAACTATGGATCTTTTCTTCTTATTCATATTTCTGGCTCTTTTTTACTCTCCTTAAAAAACAAAAATAAATTTTAGTAATATTTATTAAGCATTTATTTTCTATCATTCAACTAAATATTTTGTACGCATTATCTCCCATAACCTCTGAGATAGTTGTTCTCAATATTTCGATATTGCAGATCACACAGCAGAGCTAGTCTGTATTATTGACAAAGGGATCAAATTAACAACTACAGAACATTTTATTCCACAACTGCAGAGTAACATTCTTTTCCTCACTGCATGGAAATTTCTGTAGGATAGACCATATGTTAGGCCATAAAGCAAATCTCAATAAATTCAAAATATTGAAATCATGCCATGTGTCTTTTCTGATCACAGAAAAGTTTATTAATAACTTAAGAAACTCTAGAACATATGCAAATACATGGAAACCAAATAACATACTCCTGAATGAACAGAGGGTCATAGCAGAAATCAAAAGGAAAATTGAAAAAACTATTAGAAGCAAATGAAGATGATGACACAACATATCAAAACATTGATACAAGAAAAACAATGTTAAGAGGGAAATTTTGGCAATTAGTGCCTACATCAAAAAATTTGAAACTGGTTAATTAACTTGGCTAAGGTTGTACATATGATATGATAAAGGTTAAATTTAAACTTTGTAAATTCAAAGACTGATTTTAGTCACTACTGGACACAGCCATTCAATATTGTTCCATATTTTTCTTAAAATTTTCTCCTTAATTTCATTGTTGACTTCATTCTTCATTTTGTCTTTCTTGCCATTCTTTACATTTAAATGCCCACCATATTCACTACAAATCTGAAACCTCACCTGTTGTTTAATTCCTAAAGTAGCATTCTGTTTCTGGGAGCTCACCCATTTTTTAGTCTAATATCACTAGTCCTCTTATCAAATATTCTCAATAACTGTGAGTAAAAGAAATGAGATAAAATTTATTGACTGTCATGCACCTTGATACCATCCTTACAAACAATAATAATTTGCACATATTTATTGCTTTGTGTCTATGAGACAGAGTGTCAAGCACCTTTCAAACAGAGTCTTTTTTAGCCTTCTGAAAACAGGAAGATCTCATGCTACTGGACCTACATTTACACATGTCACCAGCATCCATAGCAATATTTGTTAGTTCACCATAGTCTGATTTTTTTCATTAATATATGCTTCCTGAGTTGGAGTATGTGAACTTGTAACTATGATGTCTTTTTTTTTTTTTTTTTTTTTGACAGGCAGAGTGGACAGTGAGAGAGAGAGAGAGACAGAGAGAAAGGTCTTCCTTTGCCGTTGGTTCACCCTCCAATGGCCACCACGGCCAGTGTGCTGCAGCTGATCTGCGCTAATCTGAAGGCAGGAGCCAGATGCTTCTCCTGGTCTCCCATGCGGGTGCAGGGCCCAAGCACTTGGGCCATCCTCCACTGCACTCCCTGGCCACAGCAGAGAGCTGGCCTGGAAGAAGGGCAACCGGGACAGAATCCGGTGCCCCGACCAGGACTAGAACCCGGTGTGCCGGTGCCGCAGGCAGAGGATTAGCCTCTTGAGCTGCAGCACCAGCTCTACCTCATTTCTTGTGTCTGAATTTGTCTCTAATAAGGATCTTTGTCTTCCGATGATGTATTAGTTAAAATGTTTTCAAGTGTAACTTAAAGTGAAAGAGCTATCAAACAAACTAACAATGTATTAACTTATGTTTCTGCAAATACAATAGAATAATAGATTCAGATATATATTTTTTAACTTTTATTTAATAAATATAAATTTACAAAGTACAGCTTATGGGTTACAATGGCTTCCTCCCCCCATAACTTCCCTCCCACCTACAACCCTCCCCTTTCCCGCTCCCTCTCCCATTCCATTCCCATCAAGATTCATTTTCATTCTCTTTTTATACAGGAGATCAATTTAGTATACATTAAACAAGGATTTCAACACTTTGCACCCACACAGAAACATAAAGTGAAAAATACTGTTTGAGTACTAGTTATAGCATTAATTCACATTGAATAACTCATTAAGGACAGAGATCCTACATGAGGAGTAAGTGCACAATAACTCCTGTTGTTGACTTAACAATTTGACACTCTTGTTTATGGTGTCAGTAATCTCCCTAGGCTCTTGTCATAAGTTGCCAATGCTAGGGAAGCCTTCTGAGTTCGCCAACTAGGATCAGATATATATTTTTTAAAATCCTCAGCTCGAGGCTGGTGCCGCAGCTCACTAGGCTAATCCTCTGCCTGTGGCACGGCACCTCGGGTTCTAGTCCCGGCTGGGGCACCGGATTCTGTCCTAGTTGCTCCTCTTCCAGTCTAGCTCTCTGCTGTGGCCTGGGAGGGCAGTGGAGGATGGCCCAAGTGCTTGAGTCCTGCACCCGCATGAGAGACCAGGAGGAAGCACCTAGCTCCTGGCTTCGGATTGGCACAGCGTGCCAGCCTTAGTGGCCACTTAGGGGGTAAACCAATGGCAAAGGAAAACCTTTCTCTCTCTCTCTCTCTCTCTCACTAACTCTGCCCGTCAAAAAAAAAATCTTCAGCTTGAGTTCGTTATGAGCTGGCAGGCCCAGTCATCCATAAGTGTCACCATTGGTCTTATACTGGCTTCAAAAGTCATCACAATCAACCCCAAGTCCAGCCTTCTCATTTACTTCCAGGTAGGAGAATGTTCCTTCCTCTCACCGTGAAACTGCATGCTGAGTTAAGTTTGTGTGGAACTATTTGGGTGTTCTTTGGCTTGCCATTCACAGATTGATTCAGACTTAGGTTTCCTGAAGCCATGATCACTGTCTGCGATTTAAATGTACTTTGACTCATGGACAAATCAGGCTACTCAAGGTTACCATGGTGAAGACAATCTAAAACTTCTTAATCATTCAACAGTATGTGAGGATACAATACATGATGAATTATATGCTGCTGCTTGCTTTACCCTCTTGCATGTGTGTGTTAAATGTAGTAGGTGTTCAACATATATTTGTGAGCAAACACTGGGTATCTTGATAGGGAAGCCACGAAGTTTATCACCTTAGAAAGAGCTATGAAATCAAATAAAATGTAAGTTATAAATATTACAAGTAAATTTTATTTTTTTTATTTAAAAAATCATAGAGCCCAAAGGGGCATACATTTTAATTTCCAAAAGAAGTTGCAGTTACAGTTTATTAATCCATTCTTTTCTAAACTATTTTCTTTAAAAAGGTATCACAAATTCTAGAAACAAAATATTGTCTTATAATGATGAAAATATTTTTGCTACTGTAGAACATAGAATTTAAATTTTTAAAATTCTCAAATGTTGTATTTTGTACAAGCTGTGTCATTCACCTATTATAGCTATAGAATCTATTCTCTTGGTAATAGATTGGAAGCAATCATTTTTTAATTTAGTTGAACAATTCCACTTAGATGTGAACTCTTCATTTTTTTTTTAAATATTTATTTACTGGGCCAGTGTCGCGGCTCACTAGGCTAATCCTCTGCCTTGCGGTGCCGGCACACCGGGTTCTAGTCCTGGTCGGGGCGCCGGAATCTGTCCCGGTTGCCCCTCTACCAGGCCAACTCTCTGCAGTGGCCCGGGAGTGCAGTGGATGATGACCCAAGCACTTGGGTCCTGCACCCCATGGGAGACCTGGAGAATTACCTGGCTCCTGCCATCAGATCAGCGCAGTGCGCCGGCCGCGGCAGCCATTGGAGGCTGAACCAACTGCAAAGGAAGACCTTTCTCTCTGTCGCTCTCTCACTGTCCATTCTGCCTGTCAAAAAACAAAAAAAGATTTATTTACTTATTTGAAAGTCAGAGTTACACAGTGAGAAAAGGAGAGGGATGGGGGGGGGGGGGAGCTTCCATCCACTGGTTCACTCCCCAGTTCACCACAACAGCCAAAGCTGCACCGATCTGAAGCCAGGAGCCAGGAGCTTCCTCCAGATCTTCACAGGAGGATGCAGGGGCCCAAGCACTTTGGTCATCTCTGCTGCTTTCCCAGGCCATAGCAGAGAGCTGGATCAGAAGTGGAGCAGCTGGGTCTCGAACCAGTGCCCATATGGGATGCAAGCATTGCAGGAGGCAGCCTCACCCACTACCCCACAGTGCCAGCCACATCTCCTCATATTTCTTAACCATTCAACTAAATTTGAAAAGTTGTTACATTTACCATATTAGAAATTTATAAAGTGATTCATAGAAAAATATGAAGATGACCTATTAGTTTTTATGCTCTGTAGTAAAATAAAGTCTTCTTAGAAATATTTTCTAAAGGATTGAGCATTGGCAACTACACCTTAAAAGTAGTTTCTCAGTTTTTACACAGTTGTCACGTTCAAAAGGATTATGTTGCTTGAAAATTCCTCAGCTAAAATGAATGTCTAAGCCCTCCCATCCTGCTCCACACTTTACAAAGCATGCAGTTATATGAAACCTTCCTCTTTAAAGTGATAGTCTGGTGATTTAATGCCAGGCTCAAAGTTGAAAATGTAATGTGGCTCTTAACCTGAGTCTCTGAAGTGATGTCTGTCACAACAAACTTAACACCTACTCCTAAGCATGTAAACCAGGTTGTAATGATTCCTTTGGCAATGGCAGGTCTCCAAAGAGCTGCAGCTGTCTTTTCTTTGCCCAAAATTTAAAAAAAAAAAAAATTAGCCAAATCATTCTTTTGAATAAAATTCTATTAGAAAAGAATTTCTAGCCAGATCTGAATGTCCCAAGGGTTGATCTGGCTAAAATGTCCATGAGAGTCTCACAGGCATGGAAAGCCATGACACGGTGGCAAAAAACAATCTAAATGAAAGATCCTGGTGAACAAGACCCCAGCAGAAGGAACAGACCATCAATGAGAGAGGCGCCTTTCTCTGAAGGGAGGAAGGAACCTCCACTGTGATACGGCCTTGACTAAGCAAGTTCAGAGTTGGTGAACTCAAGGGGCTTCCATAGCCTAGACAGCTCATAGCAAGAGTCTCGGGTGATTGCTGACATCATAAATAATAGTGCCAATTGTTAAATCAATAACGGGAGTCACTGGGTAGGTGCTCCCCACATAGGATCTCTGTCCTTAATGTGTTTTACTATGAAACTTAAAAACAACACTACTAGTCCAACAATACCCTATACCTTGTGCGGTTGTGTGAGTGCAGCCTGTTGAAATCCTTGCTTAGTATATACTAAGTTGATCTTCAGTATATGAAGGTAATTGAAAATGAAACTCGATGAAGGATGGGAGTGGGAGTGGGAGAGGGGAGGGCCACGGGAAGGAGGGAGGTTGTGGGGAGGGAGCCACAACAATACAAAAGTTGCACTTCATAAATTCACATTTATTAAATTAAAAAACTATATAACAAACAAAAAAAAAGAAAAAAAGAACTTAATACTTTACCCTTTTAGTATTTTTTATGTTCTACTTAAAACTATTGGTTGAACTCTGTAATTAATACACAATTACTCTTAGGTGTTTAATTAATGCTATAACGAGTACTCAAATAGTATTTTGCACTTTGTGTTTCTGTGTGGGTGCAAACTGTTGAAATCTTTACTTAATATATGCTAAACTGATCTTCTGTATATAAAGATAATTGAAAATTAATCTTGATGTGAATGGAAGGGGAGAGGGAGTGGGAGAAGGGAGTGTTGTGGGTGGGAGGGAAGTTATGGGGGGGGAAGCTATTCCATAAGCTGTACTTTGGAAATTTATGTTCATTAAATAAAACAAAATAAAATAAAATGAAAGAATTTCTATAGCCCTATTGTGATTTGTAAAATATAGACATCTAAAATTAATTCTACTTAAGGAAAAAGAAATAGAGAGTAAAGAAACTTTTGAGTTAATCTTTCTAACAGCTGACCAAAGGAAAATTTTACAAGAAGCGGCAATTGAAAAACATCCCATCTGTGGAAATTTGATTAGAATAATGTTACCTTGAGAATTTACCTTGTGAGGATTAGGTAGCATTTTATATTTCAAAAGAAATTATGTCTAAATGTGACTCATAATGTCCTGGCCAGTCATATGAGGGGTGAGGTGGAAAGGATTGTGTATTAAATCTATGTTCATGATAATACATGATATTATCTGCCTCTTATACTGCGTTGGTATTTGCACTAATTGTGTAAAACCAATGATGAATGAAATTGCTAGTGCCTTAGCATGAATCAAGATAGTAGTACCAAACAGTAGTAGTATACAAGTGAGCAGGGATTTAATATAATTAATTAATTATTAATAATACTTCTTGAAGTATCTAAAGATTGACAATTATCTCCATCTCTCATCCATGGTTGAGAGTTTTACAGGTTTCCTCAATTACACTCCCAATCTTCTAAAATACCTTTGCAACTCAATGGCAATCTGCTATCACAGCCTCGAAACCTGACTACGAGGAATCAGATATCTGGTGTGCTATTTACAATTGTATCTAAACTTAAGCCATTTTACACAACGCTGTCTGCTGTATTTTTCTTGCAAGATGTGTGCATCTCTGGGCCTTAATACAGTACATAGTCGTCATCTAGTGTTAAGCATAACTTGGGGGGGGGCAGAGTTATGGCACAGCTGGTTAAGCCATCACCAGCAATGCTTGCATCCTATATGGGTGCTGGTTTGAGTCCCCGTTGCTCCACTTTTGATCCAGGCCTTTCTAACATGCCTAATGTGCCTCCAGGCCACGTGGAGTTCCAGGTTTCTGGTGTTGTCTTGGCCTAGCCCCAGCCATTATGGCCATTCGTGGAGTGAATTAGCAGATATAAAATCTCTCTTTCTCTATGTCTTTTAAATAAATAAATAAATAAATATTTAAAAAAATAAAGCCAGGTGCTCTCTATACACCAGGTCAAACTGGATGTAGAAGTTGATTGGAACAAGTAACATCTGACACATATTTTACCACCAGTCACAAAGGTGTGACATATTTGAGGCATTGTGTTTAGTTAATTAAGCTTGGAACTTTAAGTGCAGGGACAAGCATAAAGTAATGTTAATGAGCAAATCCAGAGATCTCTTTCTTTAGGTGTTGAGACAACAGTTAACAAACTTTACTACTGTGTTTTCCAAGTTTGTCTTCCATAAAAATCTAGTGACGTCAATGAATACTTCTTAGCTCCTGTGATAAGTCACTGTCCATACCAGGATTGTTATTCATGAATAAATGTATACTTTGGAGACAGATTTGTAAGCAGTCAGCAAAAAGGAACTTTGTACCAATGATTGAGCTATGGAACTTTAGATGAGGCAGTGACCCTGGATTAGTCACAGCAATCCAATCAAATCACACCAATCTTCCAAAGCAGAGCAACTTTCCTTGCTATGGTAGGAGCGTGATGTAATGCCAAAGGATTAGAGAGATACAGTGATGCCGGCCTTGAAGATACAGGAAACAGTCTATCCCTCAAGGAGTGTGTATGGCCTCTAAGTGATAGAACGTACAAGGAAATGGAGTCTCTCTTCAAGCCTCTAGAAAAGAATGCCACACTTTCAACACCTTTATTTTATTCCAGGGAAACCATATCACAATTCTGAACTACAGGAATATAAAATAATAATTTTTTGTAGCTTTAAACTACCAAGTGTGTGCCAAATTGTTACAATAGCAACAGAAAGCTAATGCAAAAGAACACATTCATATAAGTGGAGAGACATATGTTATAATAAGACCTGTGAAAAGGACTTTAAACAAGTGTTGGGATGTCTTAATTATCATTACAAAATACAGTAGCTTCCCCTGCTTATTTCAACTTCAGTTATCTAATGTCAACTGCAATCCAGAAATATCAAATAGGAAATTTCAGAGCTAAACAATTCATAACATTTAATCGGTATGCTGCACTGAGTAACATGACAAAATGTTGCTATTCCCAATCCCATCCAGTACATGACTCATTACTTTCTGCAACATGTACACACTGCATATGCTAGCAGTACCAATGTTATATATGTGATATGCTTAAACACTATATTTAATAATATTAATATTGTAATAAGTATGTTAAATTATTATGATAAATATTATTATTTAATAATATTGAGTATATAATAATGGCCCCAAAGTGCAACAGTAATGGTGCTGATAATTTTATTAAAGAACATTGTTATGATTATTAAATTTTATTAGCTGTTAATTTCTAAATGTGCATAATTTATCTTAAACTGCCTCATAAATATGTTTGTATTAAAAAAGTTACGTATGTGAGGGTATGGCATTGTCCATGGTTTCAGTCATCCTCTGGGGGTCTTGGAACATATTACCTAAGAGAAAAAGAGAGACAATTGTTAACAATAGTACAAAGAATATTTTTGCACTGTGTTCTAAAGTTTATATGCAAAATAGATTGTGCAAAGAGTAATGCTTTAATGTATATTTCTATCTACAATTACCTATATTGTGTTTTCAAAACTAAAACAGTCTACCTACAGTGGATGCCAAGTGTAGTTTACACATTTAAGTGAAATGTTTTCTTCAGCAAGCATTCTCACTCATGCAATTTCTTTTCACAAACTTTTTGCAAGATTTCAAGCCAATAGAGTAATTTATGTTAAACTTCAGAATTATAAAGAAGTACTTTTATGTTAAAGATACAATATAGAAAAGTTAGATTTAATTTTCATTTTATGGGCATAGTTACATTGTATTTGTGAAACTTCTTTTTTAAGTCTTATTATATTGCATATCTGAAAGCAAATTTTTAATATGAAATTTCCTTTTATAGTGGTCTGGATTTGATAAACCTATTTTGTTCTTTGGTTTCAACAAGAACCATTTAATATATCTATATTTATATAGATACATTTGTGGGTGATTTTATATAATAATATGATCATATATACAAATTCCTATGTGGAAATTATAATTAGAACTTGACATTATTTTAGGCATATTTTCCAATATTAAAAGTAACACTACTACTAACACTAACAGAAAAACAGTAAGCAAAATACCATAATATATATTTATTGTGAAGCAATAACAATAAAATTTAAAACAAAACAAATACAATAAGACAGGTAGAGACCATATAACAAAATAGAGGACAAACAAAATACCAAAAGATCATTAAAATCATAATTCATTAAATATAAAGAAAAGTTTCAAAATAGTGTGTTTGTCTCAACAGTAAGTAAACTCATTTGTTAAGAGACAAAACTTTTATGTTATCTCCATACCAACACACATAAGAGACACATATGAAAATGTTTCATGTATTTTGCAGATGTATTTGAATTAGCCTGTATATTGAAATGAATGTTCTTGAATCATCTTTAAGTTTTATTGCAGGTTGGTAACTTTTATTGCTTCTTAATATATTGCAACATTTGGAAAGATGTGAGCTCATGCCACAGAAAAGTACTTTATGTTTGGAAGATAATAAATAATCTTAACTCTTCCTTATCATTCTAAACTTTCTGATAATGTGGAATGCATATAAGATTCTTGCTCATGATGAGAAGTCACTGAAAGTCATCATGAATTCAGAAAACCACGTACCTATGTTGTTTCAAGGTTATTTAGAGCAATTGCTGGCTACAGGAAGCTTTAAACTTGGTCCTTATTACAAACTCAATGAAATTTATAAAGGAATAGATTGAGATTTTTAAATTACCATAAAAATGGTGGTTGTGACTTAAGAAGGCAATAAGGCAGTTTATTACCCGTTACCACCTTCGCAAGATATAAATCCTCTAAGCTGAGAGGATGAAAGCCAGAATTGCATAAAGAGCTAATAGTAGAATTAATTTCCATCTTCAAAAAAATTTAGAAGATATCATTTCTTGTACCTCCTATCAAAGAAGAAAAGGAATTAAGTGGCTATATTAAGGTGTTCTCTTAGACCATTGTGACCAGTGCACCCCAAATATGTCCAACCTGTGAATGTTATTAGCTGTTTGGCCAAAAGGACTATACAGAGGGCTGAAGCTAACGATTTTGACATGGGTAGATTACTCTGTATTAGCCTGATGGGACCAACGCAATCATGAAAGTAGTTTTAGGGAAGAAATAGGAGTCCAACAGAGAATAGCAGTGTGAGGACAGAAGCGAAGGGCTGAAATCATATAAAAAAGGTACAAACAAATATAGATGGCTTGAAGAAAATGGAAAAGGCAGGGACAGATTTCTCTCCATGGTCTGCAAAGTAAATCAGTCTGTTGAAGCTCTTTCACCTATGCAATAGATTTTAGATTTCTCACCTCCAAAACTGTAAGAAAATATAGTTGGCTGAAATCATCAATTTTGTGGCAATTTATCATAGCAAAAGAAGGAAATCAATACAACTTCATAAACAGGACTAACTAAAGCTAACGTGACACAGCTACATAGATTAGGAATTTCTCTAAGTTATCTCAAATTCAGTTAATGCAAGAATTCCTTCCCTAAATGCCAACATTTGGGGGAGTGCTTAAAAAATAATGGTATGTGAGTTAGAAAATAAGAATAATATTTTTTGCTGTACCTCAACAGGTTTTTTTTTTTTAACTTTTATTTAATGAATATAAATTTCCAAAGTACAGCTTATGGATTACAATGGCTCCCCCCCCATAACGTCCCTCCCACCCGCAATCCTCCCCTTTCCCACTCCCTCTCCCCTTCCATTCACATCAAGATTCAATTTCGATGCTCTTTATATACAGAAGATCAGTTTAGCATACATTAAGTAAAGATTTCAACAGTTTGCTCCCACACAGAAACATAAAGTGAAAAATACTGTTTGAGTACTAGTTATAGCATTAAATCTCAATGTACAGCACACTAAGGACAGAGATCCTACATGAGGAGTAAGTGCACAGGGACTCCTGTTGTTGACTTAACAAATTGACACTCTTGTTTACGGCATCAGTAATCACCCTAGGCTCTTGTCATGAGCTGCCAAGGCTATGGAAGCCCCCTGAGTTCACCGACTCCAATCATATTTAGACAAGGCCATGGTCAAAGTGGAAGTTCTCTCCTCCCTTCAGAGAAAGGTACCTCCTCCTTTGATGACCCGTTCTTTCCACTGGGATCTCACTCACAGAGATCTTTCATTCAGGTTTTATTTTATTTTCCCCAGAGTGTCTTGGCTTTCCATGCCTGAAATACTTTCATGAGCATTTCAGCCGGATCCGCATGCCTTAAGGGCTGATTCTGAGGCCAGAGTGCTGTTTAGGACATTTGCCATTCTATGGGTCTGCTGTGTATCTCACTTCCCATGTTGGATCGTTCTCTCCCTTTTTGATTCTATCAGCTAGTATTTGCAGACACTATTCTTGTTTCTGTGATCCCTTTGGTTCTTAGTCCTATCATTATGATCAATTGTGAACAGAAATTGATCACTGGGACTAGTGAGATGGCATTGGTACATGCCACCTTGATGGGATTGAATTGGAATCCCCTGGTATGTTTCTAATTCTACCGTTTGGGGCAAGTCAGCTTGAGTATGTCCCAAATTGCACATCCCTTCCCTCTCTTATTCCCACTCTTATATTTAACAGTGATCACTTTTCAGTTAAGTTTCAGCACTTAAGAAGAATTGTGTATTGATTACAGTATTCAACCAGAAGTATTAAGTAGAACAAACAAACAAAAAAAATACTAAGAGGGATAACATATTAAGTTGCTCATCAACAGTCAGGGTGAGGGCTGATCAAATCACCGTTTCTCCTAGTGTTCATTTCACTGTAACAGTTTTCCTTTTTGGTGCTCAGTTAGTTGACACCTACCAGGGAGAACAAGTGGTATTTGTCCCTTTGGGATTGGCTTATTTCACTCAGCATAATGTTTTCCAAATTCCTAACAGGTATCATTTTCAGTTAAAACTTAAACACCTAAGAATAATTGTGTGTTAATTATAGAGTTCAACCAATGGTACTAGAACAAAAAAAAATACTAAAATGGATAAAGTATTACATTGTACATCAACCATCAGGACAAGAGCTGATCAAGTCACTGTTTCTCATAGTGTCCATTTCACTTCAACAATTATTTTTTTTTTTAATTTTACTTATTTTAAAAAACAGAGGTAAAAACAGAGAGGTTCTTCCATCTGCTGGTTCACTCCCCAGTTGGCATAATGGCCAGAGCTTCGCTGATCTGAAGCCAGGAGCCAGGAGCTTCTTCCAGGTCTCCCACGGGGGTGCAGAGGCCCAAGGACTTGGGCCATCCTCTACTGCTTTCACAGGCCATAGCAGAAAGCTGGATGGGAAGAGGAGCAGTTGGGACCAGAACCGGCGCCCATATGGGATGCCGGTGCTTCAGGCCAGAGCTTTAACCTGCTGCGCCACAACGCTGGCCCCAATTATGATTTTTATTTACCTCTTTTTTTAATGATATATAGTGATAGTGAATATAATGAAAACATAATAATAAAACATAATAATAAAATCAAATTAAGTTTTGCATCACCTTTCCATTCTTTCCTCCATAAACCCTATTCTTTTTGATAAGTGCCCCAAATAGGAACTGCTATCCAAGTTATTTATATTGAATCCTGAGAAATATCTGCCCTGAAATTAAAGAGGAAAAATATGAAGCACAAGGTATTTTGGTAAAATTAAAATAATTCCTAGAAGCAATGTTTTAAAATCATATTTATGCTACTCTAATAGTGTATTAGGTGAAAGACACTAGATAGTTGTTAACTGTCCAGTTTTGAAACTGTTAACAGTCTTTCAAAAATTTAGATTATAAGATATTTTTAAAAATTTTTGTTATGATCTATTCTCATAGCATCTTCAACTGACTTGATATCATAAAACACACATTAATTAATAAACCTTGGCACTACATACAACAAATATGTACCAGAAAACTATTTTATGGATAATGCACATTTACAATCTACTGGAGTTTATATATATATATACATATATATATGTATGTGTTTTAATACACTCAAATAACACAAAGGCAGTATGAAAAAAAACTTCCTTGGCCGGCGCCACAGCTCACTAGGCTAATCCTCTGCATGTGGCGCTGGCACCCTGCGTTCTAGTCCCAGTTGGGGCACCGGATTCTGTCCTGGTTGCCCCTCTTCCAGTCCAGCTCTCTGCTGCGGCCTAGGAGGGCAGTGGAGGATGGCCCAGGTTCCTTGGCCCTGCACCCACATGGGAGACCAGGAGGAAGCACCTGCCTCCTGGCTTCGGATCAGCGCAGCACCGGCCATAGCGGCCATTTGGGGGGTGAACCAACGGACAGAAGACCTTTCTCTGTCTCTCTCTCTCTCTTACTGTCTAACTGTCTGTCAAATAAAAAAATAAAAGAAAGAAAGAAAGAAAAAGAAAAAAATCTTCCTTGTCTCCTTGATCCTACTGCCTCCCCCTCAACACAAAGGATAATACTAATCAATGTCCTAAGTGTCACTGCAGAGTTCCAGTGCTCATAAGTAGAGAATATAATCATACCTTATGCCTTCTTATTTTGATTCCTGAGATGCTTTTACAACAATCTGCATTGCTTGATTCTTTTGAATTTTCACTTATTCATTTAAGAGAGAGCAAGAGAAAGAAAGGGACAGCTATGTCCATTTACCAGTTTAGTCCCAGTTGCTCAAGAAAGGAAGGGCTAGGCCTGACCTAGAACCAGGAACTGGGAATGCAATTCATTTCTCTCTTGTGGATAGTAGGAGCCCAGTTACATTGGCAATCATTACTGCCTCCCAGAGTTGGCATTGTCAGGAAGTTGGAAGTTGGAGTTAAGCACTCCCATGTGGGATGTGGGTGTCTCAACTGGAGACACCTGTTTTTTTTGAAAAAATAATATGCTTTGCAAATCAATCCATTGCCAGTTTTTGTAGACTTATTTTTTAGTAATAGATACACACTGTATTTCCAATTTATAGTATGGTATCGTTTATTGAATCAGTGTGTGTGTGTGTGTGTGTATAATACAATTTATCAGAAGGTGAACTTGAAAAATAATTTGGATTTTACTTCGAAATTATTAACATTAAAACTGATTACTTCAATGAATATAGCTTATTAACCAAAGATAAAGGACAGCATGCTATATCCATCCAAGTTCATGTATTTATTGTAGATTAAACTTTCAGATTTGAGTCATTTCTCCCTTTAATTTACACTCTAAATTATTTAGTGTGAGACAAAGCAATAAATACATGGATGATTAATATGTTAGTTCTCATATTGATATTGAGCATTGATGTCTAGAATTCAATTCCAATTGATTATAACTTAATTTAAAATATTCATCTTTTGCAAAATATGACTACAAGAAGTAAGTCATAAAATAGATCACAGTGTTTCATTAATTTCCATTATTTCTTTTGAGTAGTGCTTTAATAACCACTTTTATGCCTTTGTGTGATGACAGTGCTAATAAAAATGCAAAAACTGATATCAATTCTGGAGATTATTTTATAATAAATTCTTATGTTTTACACATATTCCGATCCCAGATTAGCTTCCATATATTGGAGAAGCTACTATAAAATTTAAAGTTTGAAGTATAAAATCCATTTTATTCATTTTCTTATAAACAGATGGCATGTTAATGAATTCTTATCAAATGTTAAATGTGTGTGAACATATAAGAGAATCAGAAATATCCAGGGTGAAAATTAGAATTTCCCACTTAGTAGTAGTATATGATAATGAAATAGCAAAATACAGAAATAATCTAATCAATTCTAAGAGGATAAATTGTCTCTTCCATTAGCCACTGTGTTAATCAAACATTGGTGACTATTACCACAAATGATATAGATTAAACAAAAATGTAAATAAATTGGTAGATTAATGAATAATGAAAAGAATATAGCATTGAAAGTGTGGTAACATGGATTCTAGCTCTGATGTGCAAACTTTCCAACTATGTGAATTTGCCACCATTAAACCTGAGGTTCTTCACTTATTAAATGGATAGATTGTAACAGCTGATCTAAGGTTCCTTTTTCATGAGTGTTATTAAATTAACTAATAACTTTTACAGATATTAAGAAATTGATATCTATGCTGTGTGTGCTAATGCACTGAATTTCAGGGTGACTTTCTGCCCTGAGTGGAGTCAGAATGGAGTGGAAGGTTTGTAGTTCACACAGAACAGGATACAGCAGGATGCAGCTCTTGACTCTGCTCATCATCATTGGGAAAACGTAATGAATCTGTACTCAGCGTTGTTTTCTCAACTACTGCTCAGTGTCAACATTCTATAGTTAACTCCTTGGAACAATTATATGGAAATAGTGATATGACAAGTATATTATAACAATTCTGTATCAGAAAGAAAGAATAGGCAGGGAGCCATGGAACAAGGAAAGGAGGGATGAAAAAGGATAGAAGCAAGGAAGGAAGTTAGCTGATAATAACGTTGAGTCGTCAACATAGAAAACGAAAGTGCATGACTGCTGTATAGGTACTACAGAAAATAACCCAAGTAATAAAATTACCTTCAAGGAATGCGTCAAGGAGACCTCAGCCATGTGCACTGAGAAATTACCTCACAAAACAGGCATTGGGCCAGTGAAACATAATTCAGTCTCATGAAGAGAAAGGAGGTTAAAAAATAGCAGATGAGCCACAGAACCGAGAAGGGAACAAAATGTTGTCCTTGTCTTTTTAACTTGTTTTCATTTTAAAAAGTGTAATATGAAAAAAAAATCATTCACTTTCTACATTATTCATGTTTCAAATGTAGTCAGTCTCCTACTGAGTGACACTGGTGTATTGGATTGGACCTGAATTGATGGGTAGAAACTGTCAATGTTTATAAACTGACCAGCATTATTTTTACTATTTTCGAACCACCATATCCCACTTTCGGTCCCCAACATTTTTGTATCAGAGGTAGCTCTACTTATCACAGATGTTGGTTTTCCAAAGCATGAATTACAGTTTTGTCTTTCAGTTTCTTTTCTTTTTTTTTCTTTTCTTCTTTTTTTTCAAGATTTATTTATTTGTTTGAAAGGGAGAGTTCCAGACAGGCAGAGGTAGAGAGAGAGGTCTTCCATCCACTGGTTCACTCCCCAGATGGCCACAATGGCTGGAAATATGTTGATCCGAAGCTAGGAGACAGGAGCTTCTTCTGGGTCTCCCATATGGGTGCAAGAGCCCAAGGACTTGGGCCATCCTCTACTGCTTTCCCAGACCATAGCACAGGGCTGGATCGCAGTGGAGCAGCTGGGACTTGAACTGGCACCCATATGGGATGCTGGCACTGCAGGCTGCAGTTTTAACCCACTGTGCCACAGCCCCAGCCCATAGTCTTTTCCCAAAAAAAAAAAAAAAAAAAGTCGAAGCACAGTAATGTAGTTTTGAAAGCTAATCTATCATTAGTACCTATGAATTGCACTGATTTTATTCTAATATGCACTTAAACATAAACATTAGGCCTGGTGTTTAACACAGAAGGTTCAGTCAACACCTGGGATGGTTGTATCCTATATGAGCACAGGTTCGAGTCCCAGCTTCTTCATTTCTTTCTCTTTTTTTAATATTTACTTATTTATTTATTTGAAAGAGTTACACAGAAGAGAAGGAGAGAGAAATCTTCCATCCACTGGTTCACTCCCCAGTTGGCCTCAACTGCAAGAGCTGAGCAGATCCATAGCCAAGAGCCAGGAGCTTCTTCGAGATCTCCCATGCGGGTTCAGAGGCCCAAAGCATCGGGCCATCTTCTACTGCTTTCCCAGGCCACAGTAGAGAGCTGGATTGGAAGTGGAGCAGTCAGGACTAGAACTGGCACCCATAGGGGATGCCAGCACTGCAGGTGGCAGCTTTACCCACTATGCCATAGTGCTGGCCCCTTCTCCATTTCTGATCCAGCTCCCTGTTAATGCTCCTGAGAAACTGGGAGAAGATGTTGCAAGTGTTTGGGCCCCTGTATCCATGTGGGAGACCCAGATGGTATTCTAGGCTTCTGGCTTTTTCCGGTCCAGTTCTGGTTATTGCTGCCATTTGGGGAGTTAACCAGAAGAAAGAAGATATTTCTCTCTGTGTTTCTCTCCTTCTCTCCAAAACTCCCTCAAATAAATAAACAAACCTTTAAAGAAAATTTTCAAAGATATTTAGAAGTTTGTTTAACTTAAATTTCATTGAATACAATAAAAAGAACCAATGGAAAGCTTTTTTTTTTCTTTTTAAGAAGATATTGTGGGGCCGGCGCCATGGCTCGCTTGATTGATCCTCCACCTGTGGCGCTGGCATTCCATATGGGTGCTGGGTTTTGGTCCCGGTTGCTCCTCAGTGGTGGGGGGAGTGGAGGATGGCCCAAGTGCTTGGGTCCCTGCACCTGCATGGGAGACCAGGAAGAAGCACCTGGCTCCTGGCTTTGAATTGGCGCAACGCGCTGACCGTAGCAGCCATTTGGGGGGTGAACCAAGGGAGGGAAGACCTTTCTCTCTGTCTCTCTCTCTCACTGTCTGTAATTCTACCTGCCAAATAAATAAATAAAATCTTAAAAAAAAGAAGATATTGTATCCTGATTCAAATTATTCATCTGATCTCAAAGATTTTAGTGACAAAAACTAAAGGAATCTAGAGAGAAATCTTGAATACTAGTAGGCAGGTAGCTATATCATTTCTGTGGGAAATGAAGATTGTAAGGCTCTGAAAATCATTCAGCTATCATCTAATTTTCCAAGTTTGTGACTTTTCCATCTCTGCCCATAGGAACACAAATGGTGACAATTATCTCCAATTTCATGTACCTTGAAAATGTATTTATTTGCCATTCTTTCCTGATTGACTATGAATATATCTGTCATATTCATTTTCATAAATGTAACAGGTGAACTTCTGTCAGCAGTTTTGTGTAATTTCTCACGTCACTTTTCTTTGTCACTATTTCCCTTTTTGTCTTTTTATTTTAAAATATTTCAAATAATACAGAAAGTTATAAAGAAAAGTTCAGTGAGCATACATAGATTTCACAGTTTTTAACCTTTTGCCATATTGGCTTGATATGCAAACATTATATAACACATACATACTATTTTTGAAAGTGAGAATGTATATATTGATATTGCATAATGTGTAATTCATGACAGAGACCATAAAATGAATAAAGAAGATTACATATATGTGCTATAATTCAGTGAAGTCAACATTTATATTAATACACAAAATAACATGGCACCCACACATTTTTATTTGCTATATAAATGTATGCATGAGCATGTGATTTGTGTGTATAGGAGAAAATGAGAACTTTTTCTTTCTGAATCTACTTATTTCACTGGTCTTTGTGATTTACAGTTCTGTCCATTTTGTTATGAATGCCAGAATTTCATTATTTTCTATTGCTGAGTAATTTTCTGTAGTTTCATATACATATAAAAATTAAGTGATTATATACAAATGTTGTTTATCCTTTCATCCATTAATAAACATAAAGTTGACTCTATATCTTTGCTATTGTGGATTGGGTTGGAGGTAACTCTGTCATATTCCTACTCTTTTCCTTTCAACGTATTCCCAGAAGTGGGATAGTTGGGTCATATGGTACATCTATTTTTAGTTTTTTTTTTTTTAATTCTCATGTTGCTTTCCAATATAGCTGTGCTAATTTGCATTGCCACCAAAAATATATTCAGTTCCCTTTTGTCCACATCCTTTCCAGCATTTGTTTTCCATTTTCTTTTTTTTGAAAACTTTTTTATAATCACCTTTCTGACTGGAATGAGATGATACCTCTTTGCTTTTTTATTTGTATTACCCTACTAATTAGTGAGATTGACATTCATATGATTTTCATGTGTTTATTGGTCATTTCCATTTCTTGTTTCTGAATGGACCTGGATGCCAAAATTTCATACCTACAAAAATTGAGTTGCATAGCTGTCCAATAGATTTACATGAAGACCAGCACTAAAGAGGAGAAACTGAAAGCAACACAGAACTCAGGAAAGAGCTACTACTCTAGTGAATATTTATTATGGAGATATTAACTATATCTATCTTAGTTGATTCAGACTTCTGTAACAGAATAGCACTGGCTGGGAGACCTACGAATAACAGAAACGGATTTCTGTTATTTGTTTCTGTTATTTATTTCTCACAGTTCTGGAGACTGGAAAGTCTGTGAGTGAGGCATCAGAGGATTCAGTTTCTGGTGAGGTCCTGCTCCGTGGTTCACAGGCAGCTATCTCCTCGCTGTGTCCTCCCTGGTGGAAGAGATAAGGGAGCTCTTTAGGGTCTCTCTTACAAGAGGGGTCAGCTCCCATGACACAATGATTTTACTAATGTTTTACTTTACAATAATGTCACATTGAAGGTTAGAGCTGCAATATATGAATTTTGAGAGGAGAAAATACTGAGTGTACAGTGGTACCCAATAAGTGTGTTTGCATATAGCAAAGGCTCAATAAACATTGTTGGATAAGTGAAGTATATGTGAAGGAAAATGTGTTTAATCAGCTGAAATTAAGCAGACAGACTTTTTTTGTGGTGAAATACAGATTGCAACAAATTTGTATGAATATGTTCAAATCCTCATTTTCCATTTTTAATATATTTTCTAGTGTAACATTGAAATCCATTAATTTAAAAATAAGGAGTATGCTAAATAAAATAGCCAGTTTTATTAACAGAAGTGTTTAATAAAGAAAACAAGTTATGTTATGCCTGCTATGTTTGAGTATAGATTCCAGTATTGTATGATCTTGGTGTGTTAAGTGCCTCATGTACACATACACAAACACACCACATTCATAAAAGTTTGTGGAAAATGTAATTAAAAGATAAATTAATTATGATGGTGGAAAAATGTCAGTTCCCATGCATAATTTTTTTTATAAAATACAGTTTTCATGAGTTTTTGAAGAGTTCTTAATATGCATGGATTTCAATCTTTTTGCACCAAAAACTTATCTTTTAATTTAATTTTCATGAACTTTTTAAAATACATATATATTCATTCCATTCCACTATATACACATTAATACACATACAAACACATGCATATAACCACATGGTGACTGATCTAAAGCAAGACTGAAGAAATTATGTTGATAAGTGCATTTTATTTTACAAGAATTTCTTTTTAAAATAAAAAAATATTATCTCACTAAGAATTTATCAAACTTTTTTTAAGTAGGAATTGATGAGTTTGGATCAAAGATAACACTCAAAAATGGCTTAAAATTCCATATTGGCAATAATATCAGAAAAGTTGAAATTGCAAGAGAAGAGTTGAAAAATATATGGGAAATTTAGAAAGAAATTTTTCACAAATTGTTAAGAGAAAATTGGGGAAAGTAATATATGAAATACTTGAAAATAATATGTTAGTTTGAGGATAAAAAAATAAAATAATCAGTGTCTTTTGCTATTGAAAAATATCCAAAACTACCATGAATTTTTAGATTGGCAAGGAAACAGAGACATTATTTAAAGATCAGACATTAAGGAATATATTTTTTTTTTGACAGGCAGAGTTAGACAGTGAGAGAGGGAGAGACAGAGAGAAAGGTCTTCCTTTTTCCGTTGGTTCACCACCCAAGTGGCTGCTATGGCCGATGCTTTGCGGCCAGTGCGCTGCGCCAATCCTAAGCCAAGAGCCAGGTGCTTCCTCCTGGGCCACAGCAGAGAGCTGGACTGGAAGAGGAGCAACCGGGCCATGATCTGGTGCCCCGACCGGGACTAGAACCTGGGATGCTGGTGCCTCAGGCGGAGGATTAGCCTAGTGAGCCATGGCGTCGGCTAGGAATATATTTTTTAAATAAAATCTGATCTAGTTTCTTGAAAAATAATATTTAATCATCATTAAAAAGTCATCTATTATTTTTCACTTTATGTTTCTGTGTGGGAGCAAACTGTTGAAATCTTTACTTAATGTATGCTAAACTGATCTTCTGTATATAAAGAGAATCGAAAATGTATCCTCATGTGAATGGAAGGGAGAGGGAGTGGGAAAGGGGAGAGTTGCGGGTGGGAGGGACGTTATGGGGGGGAAGCCATTGTAATCCATAAGCTGTACTTTGGAAATTTATATTCATTAAATAAAAGGTTAAAAAAAAAGAATTTTCAATTTATAAAAAGAACAACATTGTAGATATTTTTGAGCCCATTTTCATACATAGAGTGTTTTTCTTCTTTTCCCATTATTTTTGCTGTCTCCTTCATTTAAAAATATAATTAATAAATTAATTCATTTATTGAAAGAGTTACAGAGAGAGAAAGAGAGAGCAAGAAGTACAGAAAGGAAGAGAGAGAGAGAGAGAGAGAGAGAATCTTCTGGCTGCTGGTTCACTTCCAAATGCCCACAACAGCCAGTCGCATCAAGGTTGAAGCCAGGAGACAGGAATCCCATCCTGGTCTCCCACATGAGTGGCAGGGGCCCAAGTACTTGGGGCATCTTTCACTTCTTTCCAGGCACATTAGCAGGGAGCAGCTAGATTACAAATCTGTACTTTGACATGTGATGCCAGTGTTACAAGCAATGGCTGAGACCACTGTTGCACACTGCCAGCACTTTCTTGTTTATACAATAATGTTGTCTAGTTTAACAGTAGTTGTCTGATGTGAAAATCTGAACTAAATATGACATTTTCAGTAAGCAATGACAAAATCATGAAAAACGTCTTTACTTGATGAGGAGTTTTGCTTTGACAATTGGAGTGTGAGAATAGAGACCTCTGATTTCTAGTTGGAGGCTGCGTGAATCACAATAGCAATCAGAAATTTGCTACTGCTAAGCCAGTTCTCATACTTGGAAAAAGAAAATACCTTGACAAAATGGTCCTAGAAAGTAGCAGCTCCATCAAAGGTGAGGATCTGAGGTCACAGAACACCACCACCTCTTAAAATGTCCAGCAATGCATTAGCTTATCCTAGTTTATCGTTTAGATCTAAACAAATCTCTAATAGAAATATTAGGAACATATCTTTCAATACTGATGAAGACATGATGCACAGAAAATTCTGAGTTTTATAAGCAATTGACACAAAATATATTGTTTTGTGATCTTATGGTAACAACATTGATATGCATTTATGAACTATGATAATCACTGATCTAAATAATATGTTATCAGAAATAAAATCATCTTGCTATAGGTAAAGTAATCTTAACTTTCAATCATTCAGTAAGTCACATTCAGTGCTCACCATGCACAGGGATATGGGGAAGATAACATACCAGAAAAACAGATGAAAATCATGGAACCCTGCCAAAAAGAATTTAAATACATTGGAGTAAAAAATACATGCATACACACATATGTACACATATACTTGTACAACACAGACTAAAAAACACAAACATATAAATAATAATAGATCTGATTGTGATAGTTTACTCATTTTTAAAGTGAAACCTTAAGATAGAAAATCCAGGGGCCAGCAGTGTGCTGTAGTGAGTAAAGCTGCCTACTGCAATGCCGGCATCCCATCTGGGTGCCGGTTCTGGTCCTGGCTGCTCCACTTCTGATCCGGTTCTCTGCTGTGGCCTGGGAAAGCAGTAGAAGATGGCCCAAGTCCTTGGGCCCCTGAACTCGTGTGGGGGATCCAGAAGAAGCTTCTGGCTTCGGATCGGCGCAGCTCCAGCAGTTGCAACCAGCTGGAGAGTGAACCAGCGGATGGAAGACCTCTCTCTCTCTCTACCTCTCCTTCTCTTTCTGTGTAACTCAGACTTTCAAATAAATGAATAAATCTTTAAAAAAAAAAGACTAGAAAATTCCCAAAGCCACATATGGGTAAATATTAAATTTACTAAATACTATATGCTAAATCAATTTGCAAATTACTTAGTAAGTCTATAGATGTTATTATTTTAATACTTTACCAGACATTTAAATAATGAGGTTTTGAACACCACTAGCAGATGATCTCAGAATTTTGAAAAATGGATCATTTACACAATAGATTTAAAAGCTTTTAAGACGTAATGATGTATATACCATAAGTCACACTTTAATGGTAATGTATACATTTTAAACAATGAACTATGTCATTGATTTATGTGCTGTGTCAATAATATTTACATATTTTAATTAATGCACAATTTATGATATCAGGTACAATAAAATATTATGAGGCATCTTTCATCTATTTAAAAATAAATTTACATTTTTCAGGTATCTTTCAAATCAATGTTTGCAAATTTCTCTTTTGATTTAAATAAATTTTCAGTCATTTGCTGTTTGAATTATTCTTATAGCTTTACAAAAAATAATTGAATAAGGATTGCTTTTGTCACTTTTCCATACTGATTATCTCCCACTTATTCTCCCCATCTCATCCCACTTAGCTGCTTCATTTTCTAGTTGTCTAGGACACGATTTTTTCAGTACTTTTGTCATTATTAAGTTTAATCTCCACGTCTTAATGAAACTTTTTTTTTCACTTATTACAATCAGAACTTCTGAAATGTGTCCTTTTTATCAGAACCCTTCTATTATTTGCTATAGGTTTGCTCTGCCATTTCCTTTTCTTCTCGCTCACTGCTATTAATGGGAGAATAATACTACATGTAATTCTATGCTGCCTTCTCCCTCTTTATCACATTCTGAAGAGCATCTAGCATGTGCTTGAAGTGAGAAAAAAGAGTTTGAACAAAGAAGGGGAAAATCCTATAGCTGATGGTCTAACAACAAGATCATAAAAGCATTTCTAGAATGAGAAGCCTGATGTTGCCATGGCATTTTGCCTATCATACTGGAATCAGGAGGCTCCTTGGCTGAATGGAGACTATCAGCGTCTTAATACTATACATAGAAGAGTTCACATACACTGAATGCTCCTATGAACTAGTTGAATGAAGTCATCACCACTCACCAAAAATCCAACATCTAATTTCCACCCTGCCTGTGTCTGTGAAAAGCTACATAAATCCATGCAGAAAACTATTTTGACTGTGTTTTGATTTAACCAGTGACAATCAAGGTTAATGACACCTACTTCAATTTGTCATTGTGGTACTTTATTTACCATTTAAATCTGTGCCGTATATTCAGATCAAAGTGCACTGAAAATTACAGTATTTGAAGTTTATTGGACAAAAAAAGATTTTAAGGTTGACACGTAAAATTCTTGAGAATTTTCTGAATCATCACATTGTCAGTGAGCTTCATAAAGAACAGATAATCACTGAAGTAAGCAGAACTCAAATTACCCTGCAATTTATTTTTGTGACAAAAACAAACAAGTAAATTTTCAAGGTTATTAAGTGGTAGATTGCATAATGTCAAACAAATATTTTGGAGTTTAAAAAAGATATTGATACTAATAAAGAATTTTATGTTTTAAAGAGTATGTCACCAGGGCCGGCGTTGTGGCACAGTGGGTTAACACCCTGGCCTGAAGCGCCAGCATTCCATATGGGCACCAGTTAGAGACCCAGTTGCTCCACCTCCCATCCAGCTCTCTGCTATGGCCTGGGAAAACAGCAGAAGATGGCCCAAGTCCTTGGGCCCCTGCACCCCCGTGAGAGACCTGGGGTAAGCTCCTGGCTCCTTGCTTTGTATCAGCACAGCTCTGGCCATTGCAGCCAATTGGGGAGTGAACCATCGGATGGAAGACCTCTCTTCCTCCTTCTGCCTCTCTCTCTGTGTAACTCTGACTTTCAAATAAATAAATAAATCTTTTAAAAAAAAGAAAGAGTGTGTCACCATCTGGGCAATAGATGTTTTGGAGTAATAGAGACAAGTTGATTCTCCATGACTTCTATGGACTTGGAGGCACTTGTGATGTGTCGAAAGGAGAAGGGCAAATGCATCCTTCTGAAATACTGTGGGGTTATGTGCATATCCCTGGAGAACTAAAATCACTGCTCCTTACTTGGCTTGAATCTTAACTATTTTAAGGATAAGGAGAAAACATGGTTAATTGTATTAGCTACAAGTGTGGCATAAGGCAGAAAAGCTTCAGAAAATATGGCATTGTTTATTTTACCTTCACTGAAATTTTTTGGGCATTGAGGTCTCTAACTTGGATTATTCCAGGTTCTTTCCTCCGTATATGAAAAAAAAATCATGGTGGAGGTATAAATGCATGCAAGGGAGCAAGGTTTATTTAAGGCAAATGAAAGACACAGGCGAACTTGGGAGCAAGCTTGGGAGAGAAAGAGCGAGAATGAACAAAAAGCCTAAACCAAAAAAGACCTCACAAGATATGGGCTGTCCTTTTATACTATCAACAGGTATAGGAGGTAGTGTTAGGGGCAAAGCTTAATTGAAAATTCAAAAGGGGTGGAGTTTTGGGATAGTGCTTAAGTAGCACCCATTTCTGCAATAATTTTTTGTAAATATTGAAGTGTCATATGTCAGGTGCATGATAGGAGTAGGAGTGCCAAACTTGATCATTTTATTATAATGACATTATAATGATCTAAAGGTCATCACAGGTACACATTCTGCAGCCAGATTGGATATTTACAGCTGGCGTTTGTTCTAACTTCACAACATTGAGGAACTTGTAGCTTCTGCTACACAGAAAGCTCTGTGGGGAAAGGGAAGTAGGGGGTGCAGGAGGAAGTTTGCTGGAGCATGGAAGGCAGATTTGGGCGGTGCACAAAAAGGGAGTTTTCAGCAGAGCACAGAAAAGAAAGGCAGTTTGAATGGTGCATAGAACTAGAGATGTCCAACAGCAGGTTGTGCTGCAAAGCAGGACATCTGGGGCTGCCCTCTAGCTAGGTGGCTGCTGCTGCCAATCCAGGAGTAGGATTGACAGGGCTGTCAAAGCGTATGTTAGTTGGGGCTAAGCACCTCAACTCGTCTCTCTAGCTACCTATCTTCCCATGTCAAAGTAATATCTGCTAAATTCTATAATAAACTTTAGTATAAATATATCTACTAGGGAAAAACTACTTAGCATTAGCATTCAACAACTACACAGCATATTTTATTTGTCCACCCCTGGCATATTTCCTAGGACTGAGTACACTTATCTCACAGCCTCACATTCAAGCCATAAATTCATACAACATGCTCTGTTAATTAAATTGACTAATGCTGTAAGTTTCCAAAAGAAATTCTTTATTTTCTTTATGTCAATGTATATAAATGTAAATAGTCCATCATCAACTCTATTCATTCATGGAATAGTTTATTCTCTTTTGTCATTGGACAACTCATTTTGGATAAAATCCACTTTTGTTAAAACAGTCGCAGTTAAATAAGTTCAAGATGAATTAGCTTGTATTACTATCTTAGCGTAGTGAAATGAGGAGTGTTTTCTAACAATAACCTTGGGAGATCACTTGTAAGTGACTAGAGGAAGCTGGGAATGGGGGACTCTCATGTTCCCTGGTAGGAAGATTACATTCTAACTGGGCAAAATTCCACAGCCTGGAAGACCTTCAACTCCCACAGAGAACGGGCAACAAGCTCCATTTCTAAAAACCATAATGACAAAGTGGGCATGGTTAAGTATAGGAAGTTCCATTGTTATAAAGCAGAGAACTGAGATGCACAATAGTACATGACCAACTAAGGGATGTATAATTTGGAGATGGTAGTTATCCAGCCATTTTCATAACAACGTGTGTATTTCTCATTTCAGAACAGACACACAGTACTCTGCTAATTCCCTATTGAAAATGTCACTTTTCCACAGATTTCCTATAAAAAGTAAGATTCAGATTCCAGCAAAACCCCAAGCTAACAAATCACCTCAAACATTGCTTTCAAACAGACTTCTTTCTTTGCTGACTTTTGCCCTAAGTAACTTTCCATATCACCCAGTAGCCCTTTCAATATGAAATTGTAAAATTGTCTGAAGTTATTTTCATGGCCAGAAGCAGACACAAAAAGGACTCTTGTGAATGGCATGGGATATCTATGAAAAGATACACCTACTCAACAGGAAGAAAATTAGAATTACAGTCAAATTGGTTTTTCTATTTCACTAGATTATTCACCCAATTCTCTGCCTACTGAGGATAAGATAAAAGTTTCTAAAGTTATCTGACTATCATCTCAGCTAGGAATTGCTGCCATAAGTTTATTCAAATAGCAGTAAATTTTGTAAAATTTTTCTCAAGACTTTTCCCTTGAATAGAAAAATTCATTTCACCAAGGTAACAGCAATCCTAAAAATTAAAGAAATATACTGAAAAAAATTATATAGTGGAGAAAATTGCTCCTGTGAAATAGTGAAACTCTTGTCATGCTTTATATCTGATCAATAGGTAAAATATCAAATTAAAAAGTGTAATTTATTATAGCTGAGCAATCACTGAATTAAAAACAGATTTTCTTTTCAATGCATATTAAGGACATGATGTGGGGGTAATAAGACAAAAGGGCATAAAATCCAACATTGGAATTCCAATGTTTCTCCTAACTAGAGTCAAGATTTTTGTCTTGCCATTGATTTTATGTTAACCAACAAAAATTGCAAGTGGCACCCAATATGTTTTAATTTTAACACATATCACAAATATTACTTATTGATTGTGTATGTCTTTATTTCTTGTCCATCTTCTCATTTTTTCTTTATTCATTGCTAAATACTCAAACCACAGTGCCTGAAACATAAGGAATACATAATAAATAATTATTAAATAAATTGGCTGGGGTGGGCATTTGGCAGAGCAGTTATTCTACCACTTATCCACAATGCCCATCTGTGTGCTTCAGTTTGAGTCCTAACTCAGCTATCAATTCCACCAACCTCCAAAATGCACCCTGGGAGGCATCTGGCCATAGCTGAAGTACTTGGGGCACTGACACCACTTAAGAAACCAGGATAGAGTTCCCAGCTCCTGGATTAGCTTGGATCTGTCCTGCCTAAGCTTTTGTGGGCATTTGGAGAGTGAATCAGCAGTTAGTAGCTCAGTGTCTTTGGTCCTTTTCCCTGGCGCTCTACCTTTCAAATAAGCAAAAAAAAAATTTTTTTTTAAAGCAAGGAAAGTAAGTTGCTGCTTGCAATGTTTGGTATTATCAATAAAATGGGGAAATAACTTGATAAAATTATTTGATTTATACAATAACTTAATTTTTCATTTTACTTCCAATGACACCAAGTCTCAGCTAGAAAATAATGGATGAGATGTATTCAAAGAAATTTAAAAAGTAACTAACCTTCTCCATTCTTGAAATACTTCATTTCTTCCCACTTTTTTATCTTTCTGTTTGAGAATGATCTGGAAATTGCTGAAGTCTCATGAAAGTGGAGATTATATTAGATAGGATGGAGAAGTACAGAAATGGAACTAAGTTGTTGGCTGTTAAGAAGCATCACTGAGTAATCATACATACATTTATTTATCTAAAAGTTGAAACCTGGTATTTCTCACAAATTCTCAAGTTTTCATCTATATGATTACCTTTTAGAGAAGGGTTTTCATTATACTTTCAACTTAGATTTAGATCACTTGTCATAAGCTCTACAATGACTTCTCTGTAGGTGTTGCCCACTCGTGCTTGGTTCTGAATTGTGTATATATATATATATATATATATACACACACAACAGGAAACTGGAGAAAATCGGAAGCAGTATGCCAGGAGTTAAACCCAGGCACTTTGATATGGGATATAAATGTTAACCACCGCATCTCTGTTTCTGTATTTTTAATACTTAGAAGAGTATTTTTATATTGTGGAGGTTCTGCAAATAAAAATATTAGCATTTTTCTCTGAAAATAGACAAAGTGAAAGATATAGATTCATATTACCTATGTTTGAATTTATATTCAATTTCTTTACTAAGAAAGTATATTTATTAACCATATACTCAAAACATCTGACAATATTAATAGGGAATAGGTTCTCTTTCCTCAATTGTTTCTGATACTTCCTTGAACTTTTCTAATATGTATTCTATGTGCTCTGGCTAGTTGCCTCTGTGTTCTGCCTGATCAGCATTTTGCTCAATTACCTCTGTGATAATGAGGGCTAATGCATCCAGTTTGTTTTGAGGCAGCAATAATATATTCCAGATTGTGTGCTAACTGAAATGAAATTCCCGTTGGGCAGAAAATAAATACCATGTTTCTTCTCATGTGACGTTTAAGAATTATTATCTATAATACAAGTGTTCAAAACATATTATTTTAGAAGATATATTTATTTATTTGAAAGTCAGAATTACACAGAGAGAGAAGGAGATGTACAGAGAGAGGTCTTCCATTAGCTGATTAATTCCTAAATTGGCCACAATGGCGGAGCTGCACTGATCCGAAGACAGGAGCCAGGAGTTTCTTCTGGGTCTCCCATGCAGGTGCAGGGGCCCAAGGACTTGGGCCATCTTCTACTGCTTTCCCAGGCCATAGCAGAGAGCTAGGTCAGAAGTGGAGCAGCCAGGACTCAAACCGTTGCCCATATGGGATGCCACCAATGCAGGCAGCGGCTTTACCCGCTATGCCACAGCACTGGCCCCCAAAACATACTACTAAAAATGTTAACAGCTGCTCTTGTGTGAGCTACATCTTCTTTGTAGTTTTCTGATTTGCCTCAAAGTTCTCTGTTGTTGTGTAATGAGGTTTCCTAGTTAAAATGTGTAATAAATCCAATCCCTTCTTTTCTTTTCCATCTTCTAAATTCTGGAGTTGATAACTTCTGGGCATCCACCAGTAACTATGCTTTCCCATACTGATTATTTTAACTTCATTTCCATCATTTCTAGTTGCATTTGTAAAAACAAGTTCAAAATCATATTTTCATGGGGTCATTTATTTTACTTCACCTTTTTCTAATGCCAGCAGCATGAAATTTTTCTCATATACTTACATTTATTCAATGGATTTATAGTTATATCATTAGACAAAGAAATATATTGCTTATAAGATCTGGAATCACACAGACTTTTCTTCATCTATTATCTGTGGAATTCTAAGTAAATCACACAATCTTTCTATCCTTTAGAATTCTTCCCATTTGAAGTGTTCTTAAGACTACAATGAGGATGAAAAGTAGCACACAAATTTTAGATAGTTTCAGCTTTTAGAGCAGTCCTTAGCACATGGTGGACTTTTAACAAATGACACTCAACAAAAATGATACATCTGTTATTCTTAACAATCAGTTGCAAAACAGTTTAGAGGTGACTGGAGATTTAAGAGAAACAGTCATAGTTTTGTATCAAGAAAATAAGGGGGCCATTAGGCACTGCAATCAAGATTCAACTGGTGATGCCCATAATTCCTTATAAGAGTTCCAGGGTTCAAGTCCTTGCTCCACTCCTATTCCGCTTTCTACAAATAAGCGCCCCTGGAAGCAGCAGATGAATGCTCAAGGAGCTGTGTCCCTCTCACCTACGTGAATGAACTGAAAGGAAATCCAAGCTCCTAGCTTCAGTCTAGTCAAGCCCTGGATGTTGCAGGCATTTGAGAAGTTAACCAGCAGAGCGAAGATTTCTCTCTATATTTGTCTGTCTGTGACTCTCTTTCTCTGTCATTCAAATAAAATATTTAAAAAAAACTATGTTGGACGTATTTGTAAGCATTTGGTATATTTGGAAGCCCACCAGAGGCCCTTCAAAAGTAAAACACATCCATTTCCAACCTATAGATCATTTTTTAGCAACCTCTGGGAACAGATTCTTAGATTAGTTATTCATTTTTTTCAAAGTCAATATAATTATTTATTTGTTTTCTTTTTCTTTTTTTTTTTGTTCATCTCCTTGTTCAAAATGCAAGTTCTATAATGCATATATGTTTGGTTTACCTTTATATCTTCTATGCCTTTCACAGTCTATGGCACATATTAAAGACTCAATAAATACTAGTAAATAAAATACAATATATACAAAAGTGTATTATGGCTAACAAATTTAGAATTGGTGATACTAATGACTTATGAGTATTTTTTACAAGAAGTTATTTAGACACTATGCTTTCTATAAACTGGATCTATGAATGATTCCAAAAGTTGAGAAAATATACAGTATAATAACAATATTCTTATTATTGCTATATTTACTCAGGTAAAAGACTACATCCCTGATTCACTTAACTATTTTTGAGATAACATACTTTTTAATTTACATTATAATCAAAGGCTTAATGTTCCACTAAATAAATAAAAAGACATCAATAAGGGGGAAGTACTCATCATGGTGAATATTATTAAAGAGTAATTTTGGAGAATCATATAGAAAATAAAGAAAATTTATAGATACAAGCTCTGTTTCTATGATGGTATGGTTTGATTAGTCAACTCAGTTCAAACTATCAAAGAACTTTGTGCATAATTGGAGTGTCAGTTATGGCTACTTAAAAATCAAATCAGTAAACAATACTAGAAAAGTCAAACTCATCCGTGGTTACTTAATCGTCTTAGGTTCATATTTGTAGTTTGAAAATTTCCAAAGAGATGTTTTTAAAGGCACCCATATATGTATATTTAAATTTTCAATGTTCTTTTTCCTTGGAACACAATCAAGGAATAGGAGCTAAATGGGATAGAATATGATCTACTTTTGCAAAAATAACTAAGCAATGTTTTTGTTTTGTTGCTACAGACTTACAGACCATATTTTGAATTTTTTCCATGGGAAGAGAACTTCAGCTAATGGTTTGAAATCTGTTTGACCCCTCAAGTGGGTTTCAAGCCAACCAATAACCTTCATAACTAGTTGGAATACATGCTAATTTCAGTGGTTGGCAGTCAATTGTATGACTTGCCTAACTCAATGTTGCATCAGGTTGGGAAAACATCCAACATGGTCCCTCTTTGTGATAGAATTGAATACCTACAACACAGGCCAATTGTAAAGGAGAAAAAATTAGCCATGCTTTGGAATGATTTGAACATATCCCAAAATATTTATTAAACATCTTGTAAGCACTGATGCACATTACATCATTTGCCAATAGCTGAAAAACACCTCCAATTAAAGGTATGCTTTAAATATAAATTTCCTCCTAAAATAAAAAAAATTATTTAGTGCCAAAATTGGAAAGCCTTGATAAGAGGAAAACTCTGTAGTATAAGAATAACCATAATTATACATGTACCCAAATATTTAGTACAATTTCATTTTTCTTTTTTAATTTATTATTAACTACTTCTAAAGCAAGAGATGATAATTTTGTTCAAAAAATTTTGCAGTTTCCATTCATTTTGAAAAGGAATCACTCTTCTATTACTCTTCTAGACACCAAATTCTTAAGTAGATGATAGAATGAACCACCACTTGATTCAATTTTATCAATTTTTTCAAATATTTTATTATTCACTTGAGAGATAAAGTTACAGACAGTGAGAGGGAGAAACAGAGAGAAAGGTCCTCCGTCCGTTGGTTCACTCCCCAAATGGCCACAACTGTAGGAGCTGTGCTATTCTGAAGCAAGGAGCCAGGAGCTCCCTCCCAGTCTCCCATGTGGGTGCAGGGCCCCAAACACTTGGGCCACCTTCTACTGCTTTTCCCAGGCCACAGCAGAGAGCTGGATTGGAAGAAGGGCAGCCGGGACCAGAACCAGCATCCAAATGGGATGCCGGCGCCACAGGTGGAGGATTAACCTACTGTGCCACAGCGCCGGCCCCCAAATTTATCAATTCTAAAATTGTGATTTTTATGTGATTTCCTTCCTCTTATTTGACCACAACATATACAACTATTTTCCTAACTTGCAAGAGCTCCCATTCCTCATAAATTCCTTTGTTTTGTTTGATTGAGATGATTTTTATTCTATCCATGTTTGCATTCAATTTCAGTTGATTGTTCTTTTTCTAACAAACAGTAGTGTGTCTTACCCATAAGGAAATTAGTACCCAACTATAAAATATAGATGGTTTTCTATCTTTTATTGAATAAATATTTCCTTAAACTTCACAGCAGTTTTAAATAAGCTGAAATATTTCATCAAAAGTTCTAAACTCTGAACTTTGTTCAGTAGAAAATACATGCAATTTTTTGGCACATATTACTTTTAAAGCTGGATATTTTTCCATTGAGTCAATTTTCTCTTTCATAATAAAAGAATGTCATTCCTATTATCAAGTAGTTTTCTTCTGTCTTCATCAAAATTCTATTATTCAGAGGTGTTCAATCATAAAGTAGCTTGATTATTAGCCTGTTTGCTACTTTGTTTCAGAAAAATATCTGGAGTTAGAAGTCAATCTCTGAGATTTTTCACATAATTCTATGGATTGCATATACAATATAATTACACTTTTAACACAATTGTACATCAAGGATCTCATATATCTCATGAAATACTGGGATTAATTGTCAAATTTGTCAAATTTCCTTTCACTAATTCACAGGGATCATTTGCAGCATTCAAAATACCAATTCTCTTCAATATTAATAATTTTTAATTATTAAATATTCTCTTTAATCCTGAAAATGGCAATAAAATCAATTAGCTTACCTAATATTACAAAAACATACTGTATCACGAAAGAGAATTGTTAAATTGTCTCCTTGGTGATTTTATTTTTAATTCATCTTTCTTTTCAGTTTTTTAGATTTCAGTCTGACTTATTTTATTCAAAACACTTTATTAACTAGGAAAATGTGATCAAGCAAACATGAGCTCATTTTATGTATCATTAAATGAAAACTACTGAGCCAATATTTCCAAAATATGTTCCATGAATATTGGTTCCTTGGGATATTAATGGAAGTCTTTTGCAATCAAGTTAGTGCAATGTTCATTACTATAGGATTTCTATAAAATACATCGTATCTAAGCTGAGGCTACTTTGCCATACTTCCTTAATATTTTTATCAAATATTATTGTTTTCTAGAAGCATTTTGTTAAATAATATAATCTAAGGAAAGCTCTTGAATTAAAGTTAATTTAAAACTACAATATTCAGATGTTCTTTTTATATTCAATGCTACTGAAAAAATAAAACAACAGTAACAACTAGCTAACCTCTAATAATATCCACCCCCTGGGTTCAGTAAAGATGTTTTACTTATTTAAATCATCAAATTTCCTATGTTCTAAAAATCATATGTTCAATTGTTAAGTGGTCTCAAATAATCTTAAATGCAAATATTCTATTAATCTCCTTTCCTGCTACAAACAAGCAACCTTCACTTATCTTTACTTTGGGCCAAAATATACCTGGTAGGTATATCCATTTTACCCAATTTTACTTCAAGTAAAATTGTCTTTTCCTTATGCCAGAACTCAATATTGTAATATTAGGATCTGCATCTTGTTTGCATCATGTAAATCACAACACAGAGGGATTAAAATAAAAGTAAAGTTTCCACTATGCTTTCTAAATATTGTTCAATTGATTTAATTCTCTCACTTGATTTTTGAAGAAGTCTTAGATTTTATTACTAGTAATGCACAGGAACACATTTCGGGGTCAAGGACTGTATTTGGAAATGTGTATCTATTTTGAGGTTAACTTTGACTCTGCACCTTCAACTTTTATCACCAGATGCTTCTAATTGACTATTGGTTACTTTCCTCAGTACAATTTCTCTGTTTCTACTTGAAATTTGCATTGAAAGAGAATGAAAAACCTGGTGATTACAGTATAGCAAATTAAGTTCTACAATGGCCTAATTAGAATGGCAAATTGTTCCATTCTTTCCTTAGAATATTCCCATCACATCTAGTGAAAAATGTGCTAAACAAATGAAGCATTCAAAATTCTTACCTAATTCTATACCTCATTTTAAAAGAGGAGACTGCAATTGAAAACAGTGAAATGCTAAAAACCTAAAAATCGTAAAGTGAACAATATAAAGTAAAGAAAGATGAAATTAAAATGTCAAAAAAAAAAAAAAAACACAGAAGCATTTTAAGGATAACTGAAGAAATAAACTATCCTAAAACATGCCTAAACTGTGGACACTCTCAAGCTTGATCCATTCCTCATTCCTCTCAAGAGAACTCCTTTCATTCTGAATTTTTTTCCTGCTTAAAATCCTCTACATGTTTAGAATAAAATACACAGGGGCCAGTGCTATGGCCCAAAGGGTTAAAGCCCCAGGCTGCAGTGCCAGCATCCCACATGGCCACTGGTTCGAGTCCTGGCTGTACCACTTCTGATTCCGCTCTCTGTTATGGCCTGGAAAAGCAGTAGGAGATGGCCCAGGTCCTTGGGCCCCTGCACCTTTGTGGGAGACATGGAAGAAGCTCCTGGCTCCTGGCCTTGAATGGGCGCAGCTCTGGCATTGTGGCCAGTTGGAGAATGAACCAGTAGATGGAAGACCTCTCTCTCTGACTCAACCTCACTCTGTAACTCTGTCTTTCAAATAATTAAAATAAATCTTTAAAAAAAATTTAAAATAAAACACAGAATTATGGTGGAAACCAACAACATTTAAATTGTTTAACATGGTGTTTTTAAAATATGTTTGTAACAGAATGGGTGTTCTTTATTAACACATTAAACAACAAGATCTACAGTATGAATCAATAAAGATAGTGATTTTTTTTTTTTTTTTTTGACAGGCAGAGTGGACAGTGAGAGAGAGAGACAGAGAGAAAGGTCTTCCTTTGCCGTTGGTTCACCCTCCAATGGTTGCCGCGGCCGGCGCACCGCGCCGATCCGGTGGCAGGAGCCAGGAGCCAGGTGCTTCTCCTGGTCTCCCATGGGGTGCAGGGCCCAAGCACCTGGGCCATCCTCCACTGCACTCCCTGGCCACAGCAGAGGGCTGGCCTGGAAGAGGGGCAACCGGGACAGAATCCAGCGCCCCGACCGGGACTAGAACCCGGTGTGCCGGCGCCGCTAGGCGGAGGATTAGCCTAGTGAGCCGCGGCGCCGGCCAATAAAGATAGTGATTTTTAAGTATTTAGCATTATGGTATGTCCTCAACATAATTTATTAATGCTTGTGTTATTCTTTTTTAGTGAAAAGATTATAGCTATTGGTAACACTATTATAAAGTTTGCAAAATTATGAGATAATATTCTCTATTTGGGCTTATGACATTCCCTTTAATCTGTCCATGTACCCTGGTTTGATAGATCATGAAATAAGAGTAGCATTGGTGAGCTATGGTCATTTCAAAAGTCCATGGATCATTTGTGATTTATTCAGAATTACTGAATATCTCTCATCCTTGGTCATTCATTTATTTTTACATATGTATTTATTTATTTGAAAGGCAGGGGAGCAGGGGGAGAGATCCATATTCTATCCTTTTTCACTCCCCAAATGTCCTAAATGGCTGAGGCTGACAGACCAAAGCCAGAAACTCAGAAACCATCCAGGTGTCCCAAGATAGTGACAGGGACCCAAGTACTTGGGTCATTATTTGCTGCTTTCCCAAGTGCATTAGCAGGGAGTAGGAGAGAAATCAGAGCAGCCACGATTTGAGCTGGCACTCCTTTAGGGGATAATGACACTGTAAGAGGAGCCTTACCCCACTGCATCGCGATGCTGACCCATCAGTCACTCATTCTTTCACCAATTTATGAACCACTTATTTTTTACATCTCTATAGTGAGTATTTAGATCAGATGCTTTCTCCATTTCTATTGCTTTAAATTATGACACGTTTGTGCAAAGCATTTTGGCAATATTAAGAAAAATTTTAAATACTGCTGGCAAAGGTATTCTGAAATAAGTAATAATAGCTCTTAGGGCAGGTGCTGTGGCACAATAGGTTAGCTGCCACATGGGATGATACAACCATATAGTAGTAACTGGTTTGAAAATCCAGCTATTCCATGGTTCTGATCCAATTTCCTGCTGATGTACCTGGTCCAAGTACCTGGGTTACTGCCATTCACATGGGTTACTTGAATGGATTTCCTGGCTCCTATCTTCTACCTGGCCTAACCCCAGCTGTTGAGGTTATTTGGGGAATGAAACAGGAGGATCACTCCCCCTTCTCTCTTTCTCTTTCTCTCTCTCTCTCCCTCTCTCTCATTTTCTGTTTATCTCTCCCTCCTCCCTTCATCACTCTGTCTTTCAAATAAATAAATAAATAATTTTAAAAAAAGAGAAAGCATTTCTCTAGCATCACTCATAACAATTGGTACAATAGTTCTGGACAGCAAAAGGGCACAAATTGGGACCAGTGTTGTGGTTTAGTGGGTAAAGTTGACCCCTACAATGCCAACATCCCACATAGGTGCCATTTGGACACCCAACTGCTCCACTTCCAGTCCAGCTCCCTACTAACACACCTGGGAAAGCAGCAGAAGATGGCCTACATACTATGACCCCTGCACCCATATGGGAGACCCCAAAGAAGCTCTTGGCTCCTGGCTTCTGCAGGGCCCAGCCCCAGCTTTTGAGGCCATTTGAGGAGCAAACTAGCAGATGGAAGATCCCTGTCTCTGTCTCTCTCTTCCTCTCTTCCTCTCCCAGTATGACTTTCAAATAAATAAATAAACATTTTTTAAATGGTGCAAATTATCAATAGTTGATTCAGAATTTTGACTTCTTGGTAGAGGCTTTGGTCTGGCCTAGCCCTGGCCATGGCAACCATTTAGGGAGTGAATCAGCAATTGGAAGGTCTCTCTCTCTCTCTCTGTAAAAGTCTGATTTTCATATAAATAAATAAATAATTTTAAAAAGATAAGAAAGTGTAGAGTACTAGCTGCAAAGTTATATATCCACTGGGAGTTTCAGAAAGAGAGAAAAGAATAAAAGGGGAGAAAGAAATCACCATTTAAATGAAACAGGAAGATTGCCAGAATAAGGTATTGGAGTTTACAAAGGAAACAGAGTACTCTGCATACTAGAGAAAAATAAAGCCCTGCCCAGGCATGTTAATTTGAGACTTCTGAAAGCTAGGGAGACACTAAAATTCTACAAGCTTCTAGGCAAAATAAGATGCATAAAAACACAAGTATATGCATCTTTAAGTTTGATCATGAAATTCTTAACATTATGCTCTACATGCATTAGATGTGTGAACCAAGAATGATGCGAGCCTACTGTGGTGGAGTTGATGGGAGAAAGAAAACGTGAGCTGTCATCCTTTATGTGAAAAATCATAGTTCATGCCTCAAACAGAAAAAATGTAGGCTTAGAAAGACAAACATATCAATTTAAGATATAGTGATTAAAAGCAGTACTGAAAGAGTCAAAACTGTTTATTTTAAAGCAGAATAAGAACAGGAAATTACGTTTCCTAGAACTGTTCAATCCTCTACATGATGTTTAATTTTTTTAAATAATGAAAAACAAAATATATTCAGATTATTGATCCACTAATGAAAGCCAGACTTGTATATATAATCATTTAAATCTGTTTACTACATCGTGAAATAACCATAAATTTGCAAAAATAAGAGAAAATTTATTCCTCATCCATCTCATGAGCCATGATATATTCATTAAATACTTTGAAGTGTTTAAGTAATACAAAAATATATAGAAATTTATATCAAGTGAAAAAAATAAGGTCCAAAAATCAATATTCAATATAGAAAATGACTGGAAAGAAATACATGATAGTTCCCTATAAAAATAAAATTATGATTCCATATTTTCCCTCTAAGTATTCTTCATTTTCTTTAATTTTTTTTAAAAAAGTACTTATTTACTTGAAAGTCAGGGTTATGCAGAGAAGGAGAGGCAGAGAGAGAGTTCTTCCATTCACTGGTTCACTCCCCAATTCACTGTAATGGCTAGAGCTGTGCCGATCCGAAGCCAGAAGCCAGGAGCCAGGATCTTCCTCAGGGTGTCCCATGCGGGTGCAGGGCCCCAAGTAGTTGGGCCATCTTCTACTGTTTTCCCAGGCCATAGCAGAGAGCTGGATCAAAAGTGGAGTAGCTGGGATATGAACTGATGCCCATATGGGATGCCAGCACTTCAGGCGGCAGCCTCACCCGCTATGCCAAAGTGCCAGCCCATATTCTTCATTTTCAAAATATTGTGTGATGAGAAAGTTAGTTTGTAAAATGTTAAATAATTGAAAACCTATGAAGCTATGATTACAGATTTTTCTTTTGAGGTTGGAGAATATTCAGTAATCTTCAATTCAACTAAAGCCAAGAAAAAATAATATGAACTTAACAAATGTAATGTGAATGTTAATGTGCTTATTATCTTCTCTGATTTTGCTTAAATGAAAATTATCCATAGTTAACAGAAAGATTATAACTTTCCTCAGGAATAGAATATGGGGTTGTAGTTACTCCTTACTGGTAAGAATGTCTCACATGTACAATAATATTGATATTGTTGTTAGGAAAAAAGGCACAGAATAGAGAGAAGACAGTGTACAAATTTATAGCCATTATTTAGGAGAATAAATTCGTAGAGGTGGGTGACCAACTGCCTGCATAGACATGATGGAGTACATGGCAGAAATCCTCAGCTCCAGGAGCCAGGCCTTTTATATTTCAGGAGGGCCAGGGATGGGGGTAGGAGTAGGGGGCGACAGACAGAGGTAAATTTCTGGAACTGGCCTTTCAGGTGGCTGTGGGGGTGGGATTTGAAGGTAGTATGGTGTGAGACCCAACTGGGATTAAAGGGCAAGGAATACATTCCAAACTTTATCTATCTTTTGGGCAATGAGCAAGACTAGCTGAAGCTTATGTCTTTGTTCCATCAAATGTCATAAAAACTATATGATTACAAAGAGTCGGCTTTTTTTTTTTCACTAGTTCAGATGGTGACTTGTAACTCTTCCTTTAACTGTTCTTCAGTACCCAAAGAAGTGAAGTTATAATTTTCTAAAAATGTATTTCCCAGTTATAAATCTGATTTGAACATAAGAATGCATTTATTCATGCACTAGGTAAGCCAAAGGTGTAATAGAATTGCGCAAAAGAAGCACAAATAATTTATGACTGCATGATGCTGCAGTTTCAAGAACAAAATTGAAAAGCAACCAATCAGCAACCTCTGGTCTGTTTGAATTTTGTCATTGAGTTACTTCCCTGATGTTTTAACTGAATTGACTAAATGAGGTCACATAGATATTGTTCTAACATTGGCAGCTTGAATTGGCTATGACATTATTTAGTAAAGATATGTTTTCAGGCACTACAAATTCAGAATCTTTTAGTTCTGTATGTATCAAGAACAAATACATCATCAGTAAGCCCTTACCAAGGATGGATGATAGGCTTAGCTCTGTGAAAGGCACAGCAGGGACCCAGAAAAGGGGGGTTATTTGTCTTTCTAGGTGCCTTCCTAACATTTCAGCAAAATGTAACACGGAGAAATCTATAACATATAATTGTAGAGGTTTGAGAGAGAGCCACAAAAGTGCTGTGGGAGGGGAAGTGCAAGCAATATGGTAGGTCATATATTTCAGAACTTAGTGTTTCAACATAGGCAAGTTCCTTCTGAATATTCCATCAAATTTCTAAAGGGATAATTATGTTCCTACTACATAATGTGCTATGTTTCATAGCTGTGTTTATATGAGAAGAATACACATTTCATAACAAGATTTGTGATGTTTTAAATGGGAAAAAATGAAATATAGAGCATGAACATATAAATATACAATAATAAAACTGCTGACTAAATAAAACTGTAAAATACCAAAGTATGCACAAATCTTCTTCTTATTTAATTGCTGCAAGAAACTCACAATAAAAAGTCTGTAGTCATATGGTATGACACAATGACTGTTTCAATGTATATCCCTATTTGCTATGTGACTTTACTGTTAAATTATTTTAGAAGCATTTATCAGATGGATTTTTACTCTAGGAAATAATTGAAGAAAAAAATCTTAAAATAATACCCAATAATCTTATTTGTTTATTGAACAGAATCTTTTTATAGGCATATTGAATTTTTTGGAAGAGTCTTGATTATAATTTTTCTCTTTCTGTTCCTCTCACTCTGCTTAGCTCAGTGAATATAGTAAAAGCTCCCACTGCCCTTCTCTGTAAGAGTGTCATTCTGTCAACAAAATTGGCACTGAATCCAAAGGAAAAGATTTATTTTGATTTTTCTGACTGACTTGTTCATTAGAAGGAAATGACTTTCCTTGTCATGCAAGGATCATCTTAGTACACACTGTGATATTTTCTGCAGTTTTGCCACTGCGTAGAGAGTAAAACACAACTTGGAAACATAGGAATAGTAATCCATTATTTTTGCCTTCCCCCAAAAATCACTGATGGAAACATTAGAGATGATGATCAGGTCATCTTGCCTGGGTTACTACATCTGTAAGGTCATAATTCTCTGAGCTGTAATTCTTTCTCAGGCCATCAATTTTTATCCAAGGTGAAAAATTACAACTATAAAAGTTGTTTCTTGGGGAGCCTGTCTTGTGGCACAGTAGTTTAAGCCAGTCCTGGCTATCCTACTTCCAATCCAACCCCCTACTTCTTTTATCTTTAAAGGATTTTTCTTTTTTTTTATTTTTCTTTTTTTTTTTTTTTTTGACAGGTAAAGTTACAGACAGTGAGAGAAAGGTCTTCCTTCTGTTGGTTCACTCCCCTAATGGCTGCTACGGCTGGCGTTGCACCGATTCCAAGCCAGGGGCTGGGGGCTTCCTCCTGGTCTCCCATGCAGGTGCAGGGAGCCAAGCACTTGGGCCATCCTCCACTGCCCTCCCAGGCCACAGCAGAGAGCTGGACTGGAAGAGGAGTAACCGGGACTAGTACTCGGTGCCCCAACAGGGGCTAGAACCCGGGATGCCAGCGCCGCAGGCAGAGAATTAGCCAGTGAGCCACGGCGCCATCCCACCCCCCTACTTCTAAGCGTGGGTGAGCAGCAGAAGACAGCCCAAATATTTGGGCCCCTGACACCCACATGGGAGACCCAAATGGAGTTCTGGACTCCTGGCTTCAGCCTGAACCCAGACTGTCATTGTTTGGAAAGTAAATCAATGGATGGAAATTCTCTGTCTCTATCTCTCACTCTCTCTGTCACCTTGCCTTTCAAATAATTTCAAATAAATAAAATAAATTATTTTTAAAAAGTCATTTCCATAAATAGAAACCCAGAAAAGAAATATTGATTTCCAAAGCAATGAAATTAAATTCATATTAAAGGTAAAATTGATAAAAGTGGATATCACTTTATCTTTTAAAATAATTTATATATTTAATGCTTAGTCACAATATCTAAAACTCCTTCATTAGAAAGTCATTCTTTGGATATGTCAGCGTTCTTTCAATATTTATTGAATACTGTATGTGTAGCACTGTAGTAGAATTTTGAGGGATAATTATTTCTAAAGTAGTTATTTTGCAATTTTGCTGTGGTTGGGATGTCTGTAACATATACTACCCTAGAGAATTTGTTATGTCATTAGCTGAGGACTGTAAAAATGATTCAGCCCTCAAGTATCAGTTAGGAGAGTGAGTTAGAAATGGATAATAAAAGGTAGTGAGTACATACTATTAAGAAGTTTTATCTCCTTTAACATTTTTGCATAAAACTGTATATTACTGTTATAGGAATGAACAAATTATCATGGAGTACAGACTTACAGTGAAGTGGTGATCTGAAATGTAAAGAATTTCAGTATTTCAGACTTCAAAAAGTGGAATAGTTTTTTTCAAAAGATTATTTATTTGAAACATAGAGTGACACAGGGAAAGAGAGAGGGAGAAAGAGTATTTTCATCCACTGGTTCACTCCCAAATTCCAGCAACAGATGGAGTTAGGCCAGACTGAAACCAGGCATTGAGAACTTAATCAGTTTTTCATGTGGATGTCAGGCACTTAAGTGCTTGGACCATCATCTGCTGCCCTTCCAGGTGCATTAGAAAAAAATGGATCAGGGCTGACACTGTGGCTCAATAGGATAATCCTCCACCTGAGTCGCCGGCACACTGGGTTCTAGTCCCGGTCGGGGCGCTGGATTCTGTCCGGGTTGCTCCTCTTCCAGTCCAGCTCTCTGCTGTGGCCCAGGAGTGCAGCAGAGGATGGCCCAAGTCCTTGGGCCCTGCACCCCATGGGAGACCATGAGAAGCACCTGGCTCCTGGCTTCGGATCAACACGGTGCGCCGGCTGTAGCGGCCATTGGAGGGTGAACCAACGGTAAAGGAAGACCTTTGTCTCTCTCTCTCTCTCTCTCACTGTCCACTCTGCCTGTCAAAAAAAAAAAAAGGGGGGGGGGAGAAAAAGAAAAAGAAAAAAATGGATCAGAAGCAGAGCAGCTGAAACTCGAACCAGACCCTACAGTATGAAATGCAAGTGTCTCAGCTTGCAGCTTACTTTGCTGCACAACAGTCTGAAATTGTAACAGCCTGTTGTGCAGCAGAGTAAGCTACACGTTTTTTGGGATAAAGAGAAGCAAACCAGGATGCCGGTGTAGCAACAATCGGTTTTCATGCAAGCCTCTCAAAGTTACATCCTTAAATAAGTTGTAAGTAGGTACCAGTTGAGTAATGTAACTCATTAATAAATGTTGTAATCTAACTACAAAAAGAAAATGAACACAAGCTGTTACAATACAGTAGCTATATGAAAATGCCATTTTTATAAGTTACACATTTTTATGTAATCAGATCTAAAAATGAGATAGCAATCCTGACAGAGTGCCTGGTAGTGTAAAGGATCTGTTTCAGTAAGTACATCCATCATAACACTGAGAATCTGTTTGGATGAGGGTGGTGAGGGAAAAGAGAATATACATAGGTAATATTCCATATTTTGTATACCTTACTATTTGATTATCCTTTCCCTGGTGACGCCATGCAGATTGTTTCCAGTTTAGGCTATTATGAATAAGACCTTTTTAAATATTTTTTATAAATTTTTTGTGTACATTTATTTTCATTTCTTTTGGAATGAAATTGCTGATTAATGAGAATGACATAAGTTTAAATTCATGAAATCTGTGAAATGATTTTTAGGTGTTTTAGCATTTTCCACTCACACAGGTAATGTATGGCATTTCCAGTTGCTTTACACGTTTGCCTTCATTTGCTTTTATCAGATTTATTTTTATGTTGGTCACTCTAACATGTTTGTAGTGCATAATGCTTTTAAATAGGCTTAATTTCAATGTCCAAATGAGTAATGATAAAAAATTTCCTTAGTCTTCCGTAACTATTAGATGTGTCTGTTGATGTCTTGTCCAAATTATTATTTGGCTCCTCATCTTATTATTGTTGAATTTTAGAGCTGTTTATATACTATGAATTCAAGAGCATGGATAGATACATTTACTGCAAATAAATTTTCCAGTGTAATGAGATACATTTTCCTAGTGGTATGCTTTAGTGAAAATTAAGTTTTAATTTTGATGAAGCTTCTTTTACGGATGATTTTTCCTTCACAGTTCAATGATTTTTCTGCCATTCAGTATATAATTTTCCTACTTTCCAAACAGAAAGTTATTGTCCTATGATTTCCTTTAGGAGTTTTTTGGTTCTGAGTTTGACATGTAGGCCTATGATCCAAATTTTTATATACAGAGTAAAATCAATATCAATTTTTTTGCATTTTTCCTTGTTAACAGAGTGATCCAGTGATATCTGCAATAGTATTCCTTAAAGCAGGCTTTCAGCTGCAACAGGAGGATGTCTGTAAAAGCATTTATTTCAGACTGGACGTTGTTGCCCAGTGGGTCAGGCTGCTGCTGGTGATGTTTGCATACCATATCCAAATGCCTGGTTTCTGCTTCTGATCCCACTTTCTGTCCTTGCATTCAAGAGGCAGGATGGGATAATAACTCAAGTACTTGGGTTCTTGCCATCCATGTGAGAAATTCATATAGAGCTCCTGCCTCCTTGCTTAGGTCTTGCTAAGCTCTGCTTTTTGCAGTATTGTGGGAGTGACCAGCAAGGCAAGATCTTTGCTCTGCCTTTCAAGTAGGTGAAAACAAGTAGATATTTTGAAATAAATTAAGAAATAAAAGCATTCATTTCTCCATTGAATTAACCTATTATCTTTTACCACATATCAAACTGATCATAATATGAATGAGTCAAACAGCAGCAACACTGTTCAAATTTTACATAAAACACCTATACTGTCCACTAGGGTAGTCATAAACCATGTGTACGATTAGTATATATTTTTTGAATCCTTCTTCTTTGATCATGTTTTAGATCTCTTCATTCTGAGATCTTCCTTGGTTATTCAAACTTAGTAATATTGATATTACATAGTATTAATACTTAGTATTAAGTAAGTATTACTTACTTAATATTGATATTACTTAGTAATATTGATATCCAGTGCAAAAATTACTAAGTTTGAATAACCAAGGAAGATCTCAATATCTTTACTGATTCTCTTATCCCAAATACTCTACTATCCAATTAAAATTTTAAGATGAGCTACAACTTACAGATACTGAACTCTAAGAAAGACCTTTGTATCAATATTACTGGGATTATTAATATAAAATGTACATTTATTTGCATTGAATACCAATATTTAACATATAGTTTGCAGTGAACATTCCAATAATTATTTTCAAAACACAATTAATGAAATCTGTAGTAGAAGTGTTAGCTTAATTATCAAGACATTTTCCAAATACATTTTCCAGATGTTCTACTAAAAACATTGTAGATACCAAAGATGTGCCCAAAAGTAGTGTGAGTTCTTAATACCACTCATCTTCAAGGAACTTTCTTAAAGCCAGTAATAAAGGAGTGTGTGTGTGTGTGTGTGAGAGAGAGAGAGAGAGGGAAAGAGAGAGAGAGAGAAGAGAGAAAAAATACTCATTTTTAGATGTGTATTTTCAGATATGGATATATATAGCATCCTAAGAATGTAGAAAATAATAGGGTGCTTATAGTCCCAACTTTTTGTGAACATATGTCATTTTTTTTAATCCAAATGACTAAGGGGTAACAGAAACTGTCACTTTTAAGAGCAGCCTAAAGAATAATGACTGCTAAATGTTATGTGGTACCATGGTTGTAGTATCCTGGATTGGAAGTTAAAATGACACTAGATCAAAAACTGAGAAAGGCCACTGGGGGATGAACCAATGGAAAAGGAACACTTTTCTCTTTGTCTCTCTCTCTCACTATACACTCTGCCTGTCAAAAATAAAAAATAAAAAAATTTAAAAAAGAAAATATCAATGTATGAACTTTAGTAAATATAATGGATCAATACTGCTTCATTCATTATGACAAAGATATCATACTAATATAGGAGCATAATAGAGGAAATTTGGTGTCAGCTAAATGGGATATCTGTACAGTATTTGAAACATTTTTCTATAAATTTAAAATTATTCTAAAATGGTTTTTAAAATTTTATATAAAAGAGCAAAGTTAAACAAACCTATTTTATACTTCTTGACATTTTATTTTCCTTAGCCATATATGAGATGGTTAAAATTTTCTAGATTAATAATAGTTCATTAATACAGCATAAATCTTAATATTGGCACATTGATTTTAAATGGAATTCTTGATCAAGGAAGCTGCATTATTTTTATAGCATTAATAAGTGTGTATTAATATGCAGGTTTTTACAATAATGAAAGTAAGAGAGGTAAATTTCTTTCTTACATTACCTTTGCTATCTTTGGCTACTATAAAATCATCTAGCATGTTATAAGGTATAATTTACTAAATGGACCATGCTTATCCAGGGTAATTCCTTTATTTATTTATTATGAATTTTTAAAAGATATGTAGCCCTCAAAGTAAGCAATTTACACTAATTATCAAGAGAATTAGCCCCATTAACTGTATCAACTGTAAAATGGATTTAACTAATCAAAATAAAAGTGTAATAAAAATGCAAACCATACCACAGCAAATTTCCCAGTGCCTTGTTTCCTAAAGTCTTCACTGCTTGTGGCAAACTGCAAAGCAATTAAGGACCATAGAAGCTCAGTTGTAACGTGGTTGTGAATACCAATGGAGCCACAAGTCGACAAAGCAGGAAGGAACACTGACAACATGAATACGAAAATCCACATTTCTCATGTTAAAGTCTCCTTCCAATTTACTTCCTTGATCGCTGAATTTCTACTGTTTCCTTCCACACCAGGCAGTAATCCCTTAGTTTCCATAAGGCAGCTACTCCCTTACGTGTCAAAGTGGGTATTCTTAAACACTGGATTATAGATACAGCTAGAATTCTGGCTTTTAGTGTAATTGCTTCAATGTAAGAGTAGAAACTTCTAGTCTTGATGAGTCACTGTGTGACTGAGCTATTAAGGCCATTTCCTTGGCTATGATAGTGAGCCAGAGTAGAACTGAGGAGTCTCTATGGTCACCCACACAAATAAGTAAAATACATGAATATGTTCACCAATAACCACAGTGGAATTTAGGAATGAATCATAGGGAGCTAGACTAATGTCTTGAAAGATGACCCTATTGACACATAAAAATAGTCATATCGACTCTCCTCATCTGACTTACAGAAGTGATCTAAAAACAGCCTCCAGGTAGGAATAGTTTTAGTAGTCATCATTTTCGTTAGACATAGTGATGCGTCTGCCTCTAGCCAGCTCTGAAGATAAATAATTTGGCATATATTTGAGAGACATTTTACTGGGGCAGCCGCTGACATACTATGTGCCTATGCCTTGTCATGCTACTAGAAGCCACCGAATCCCTAGCCCCAAAAAATTTGTATCCTCCAACTGGTAATTTTTTATACATAATATAATATTGAAGAATGGCAGTGTGTTAATAATTCTTTCCGTTTTTATGCCATTCTATGCACTAACATTCACTTGAACTTTATTCCCCTTCTTAACAGCAGTCTCAATGGTGACGTGAGAGTGTATATAGAGAACTGTCATCATTTTTTTCCCTAATTATGTTACCATTCTTAGCACAAAATCTGCCTGGCTCTTCAGATTTTTTCCATCTTAGTGATAACTGCTATTATATGTCATGTCATCCCCTCTAAAGTGATCCCTCAATAGTGACCCAGATGGTGTATTTTGCTAATGCTTTGTCTTTGTCTTCTGAGACAATCTATGAGATTGTTATTTTGGGTCATGCACCTCAGTAAAATGTGTCAGCATGTGCCACAGAGCTTTCCTATATGTATAAATATGAACTCACATTTGTCAAAATGACAATCAATAGCACAGTAAATATCTGAATTGAACTCTATGTATTGGTTAATTCCTAATCCTGATTTACTCAACATTTCCATTTTTTTGATTTTAACTTATATATAATGAATATAAATTTCCAAAGTACAGCTTATGGATTACAATGGCTCCCCCTGCCATAACTTCCCTCCCACCCACAACCCTCCCCTTTCCCACTCCCTCTCCCCTTCCATTCACATCAAGATTCATTTTCAATTCTCTTTATATACAGAAGATCAGTTTAGCGTATATTAAGTAAAGATTTCAACAGTTTGCACCCACATAGAAACACAAAGTGAAAAATACTGTTTGAGTACTAGTTATAGCATTAAATCACAATGTACAGCACACTAAGGACAGAGATCCTACATGAGGAGTAAGTGCACAGGGACTCCTGTTGTTGACTTTACAAATTGAAACTCCTGTTTATGGCATCAGTAATCACCCTAGGCTCTTGTCATGAGTTGCCAAGGCTATGGAAGCCTTTTGAGTTCACCTACTCTGATCATATTTAGACGAGGTCGTAGTCAGAGTGGAAGTTCTCTCCTCCCTTCAGAGAAAGGTACCTCCTTCTTTGATGACCTGTTCTTTCCACTGGGATCTCACTCATGGAGATCTTTCATTTAGTTCATTTTTTTTCCAGAGTGTCTTGGCTTTCCATGCCTGAAATACTCTCATGGGCTTTTCAGCTGGATCCGCATGCGTTAAGGGCTGATTCTGAGGCCAGAGTGCTGTTTAGGACATCTGCCATTCTATGAGTCTGCTGTGTATCTCACTTCCCATGTTGGATCTTTCTCTCCCTTTTTTATTCTATCAGTTAGTATTTGCAAACACTATTCTTGTTTATGTGATCCCTTTGGCTCTTAGTCCTTTCATTATGATCAATTGTGAACAGAAATTGACCACTGGGACTAGTGAGATGGCATTGGTACATGCCACCTTGATGGGATTGAATTGGAATCCCCTGGTATGTTTCTAACTCTACTGTTTGGGGCAAGTCAGCTTGAGCATGTCCCGAATTGCACATCTCTTCCCTCTCTTATTCCCACTCTTATATTTAACAGTGATCACTTTTCAGTTAAGTTTCAACACTTAAGAATAACTGTGTATTCATTACAGTATTCAACTAAAAGTATTAAGTAGAACAAACAAAAAAAATTCTAAGAGGGATAATGTATTAAGTTGTTCATCAACAGTTAGGGCAAGGGCTGATCAAGTCACTGTTTCTCATAGTGTTCATTTCACTTTAACAGTTTTCCTTTTTGGTGCTCAGTTAGTTGTCACCAATCAGGAAGAACAGATTATATCTGTCCCTTTGGGACTGGCTTATATCACTCTGCATAATGTTTTCCAAATTCCTAACATGGATCACTTTTCAGTTAAAATTTAAACACCTAAGAATAATTGTGTGTTAATTACAGAGTTCAACCAATAGTACTAGAACAAAAAAAATAATAAAATGGATAAAGTATTACATTGTACATCAACCGTCAGGACAAGAGCTGATCAAGTCACTGTTTCTCATAGTGTCCATTTCACTTCATCAGGTTTCCACTTTGGTGCTAGTTAGTTGTCATTGATCAGGGAGAACATAGGATATGTGTCCCTTTGGGACTGGTTTAATTCACTCAGCATGATGTTTTCTAGATTCCTCCATATTGTTGCAAATGACCAGGTTTCACTGTTTTTGACTGTTGTGTAGTATTCTATAGAGTACATGTCCCTTAATTCCTTTATGCAGTCTACTATTTATGGGCATTTGGGTTGGATCCAGGTCTTAGCTATTGTGAATTGAGCTTCAACAAACATCAATGTGCAGACAGCTTTTTTGTTTGCCAATTTAATTTCCTTTGGGTAAATTCCAAGGAAAGGGATGGCTGGGTTGAATGGTAGGGTTATCTTCAGGTTTCTGAGGAATCTCCAGACTGACATCCATAGTGGCTTTACCAGTTTGCACTCCCACCAACAGTGGGTTAGTGTCCCTTTTTCCCCACATCCTCTCCAGCATCTACTGTTGGTAGATTTCTGTATGTGAGCCATTGTAACTGGGGTGAGGTGAAACCTCATTGTGGTTTTCATTTGCATTTTCCTGATTGCTAGTGACCTTGAACATTTTTTTCCTGTGTCTGTTGGCCATTTGGATTTTCTCTTTTGAAAAATGTCTGTTGAGGTGCTTGCTCATCTCTTAAGTGGGTTGTTTGTTTTGATGTGGAGTTTCTTGATTTCTTTATAGATTCTGGTTATTAACCCTTTATCTGTTGCATAGTTTGCAAATATATTTTCCCATTCTGTAAGTTGCCTCTTCACTTTCCAGACTGTTTCTTTTGAAGTACAGAAACTTCTCAATTTGATGCAATCCCAATAGTTAATTTTGGCTTTTCTGACTGTGCTTCTGGGATATTTACCAATTAGTCTTTGCCAGTACCTATATCTTGCAGGGTTTTTCCAATGCTCTCTAATTATTTGATGGTGTCAGGTCATAGATTTAACTCTTTAATCCATGTTGAGTGAATTTTTGTGTAAGGTGAAAGGTAGGGGTCTTGCTTCATGCTTCTGCACGTGGAAATCCAGTTTTTCCAGCACCATTTATTGAATAGACTGTCCTTACTCCAGGGATTGGCTTTGGATCCTTGATCAAATATAAGTTGGCTGTAGATGTTTGGGTTGATTTCTGGTGTTTCTATTTTGTTCCATTAATCTATCCATCTGTTTCTGTACCAGTACTATGCTGTTTTGATAACAACTGCCCTGTAGTTTGTCCTGAAATCTGGTATTGTGATGCCTCTGGCTTTGTTGTTGTTGTACAAGATTGCTTTAGTTATTCGAGGTCTCCTGTGTCTCCATATCAATTTCAGCATCATTTTTTCTAGATCTGAGAAGAAGGTCTTCAGTGTCTTGATTAGTATTGCATTGAATCTATAAATTGCTTTTGGGAGAATGGACATTTTGATGATATTGATTCTTCCAATCCATGAGCATGGAAGATTTTTCCATTTCTTGGTATCCTCTTCTATTTCTTTCTTTAAGGTTTTGTAATTCTCATCGTAGAGATCTTTAACGTTCTTGGTTAAGTTTATTCCAAGGTATTTGATTGTTTTTGTAGCTATTGTGAATGGGATTGATCTTAGAAGTTCTTCCTCACCCATGGCATTGCCTGTGTATACAAAGACTGTTGATTTTTGTGCATTGATTTTATATCCTGCCACTTTGCCAAACTCTTCTATGAGTTCCAACAGTCTCTTAGTAGAGTTCTTTGGGTCCCCTAAATAAAGAATCATGTAATCTGCAAAGAGGGATAGTTTGAGTTCTTCCTTCCCAATTTGTATCCCTTTAATTCCTTTTTCTTGCCTAATAGCTCTGGCTAAAACTTCGAGAACTATATTGAATAGCAGTGGTCACTGTGGGCATCCCTGGCTGGTACCAGATCTCAGTGGAAATGCTTCCAACTTTTCCCCATTCAATAGAATTTTGGCCATGGGTTTTTCATAAATTGCTTGGATTGTATTGAGGAATGTTCCTTCCATACCCAGTTTTCTTAGAGTTTTCATCATGAAAGGGTGTTGTATTTTATCAAATGCTTTCTCGGCGCCTATTGAGATAATCATATGGTTTTTCTTCTGCAGTCTGTTAATGTGGTGTATCACCTTGATTGATTTGCAAATGTTGAACCACCCCTGCATACCTGGGATAAATCCTACTTTTCTGGGTGGATGATCTTTCTGATGTGTTGTTGCATTCTATTGGCGAGAATTTTATTGAGGATTTTTGCATCTATGTTCATCAGGGATATTGGTCTGTAATTCTCTTTCAGTGCTGCATCTTTTTCCGGCTTAGGAATTAAGGTGATGCTGGCTTCATAGAAAGAATTTGGGAGGATTCCCTCTTTTTTGATTGTTCTGAATAGTTTGAGAATTGGAGTTAGTTCTTCTTTAAATGTCTGGTAGAAATCAGCAGTGAATCCATCTGGTCCTGGGCTTTCCTTTGTTGGGAGGGACTTTATTTACTGTTTCAATTTCTGTCTCAGTTATGAGTCTGTTTAGGTTTTCTATGTCTTCATGGTTCAATTTAGGTAGGTTGCATGTGTCCAGGAATCTATCCGTTTCTGATAGGTTTCCCTGTTTGTTGACATACAAGTCCTAGTAGTAATTTCTGATGATTCTTTTTATTTCTGTGGTGTCTGTTGTTACATTACCTTTTTCATCTCTGATTTTATTGATTTGGGTCTTTTCTTTTTTTAGTTAGTTGGGCCAATGGGGTGTCAATTTTGTTTATTTTTTTCAAAAAAGCAGTTCCTTGTTTGGCTGATTTTTTGTAATTTTTTTTTATTCAATCATGTTAATTTCTTCTCTGATTTTAATTATTTCTCTTCTCCTACTAGATTTGGGTCTGGTTTGCTGCAGATTTTCTAGATCCTTGAGATGCATTGAAAGCTCATCTATTTGGCACCTTTCCAATTTCTTGATGTAGGCACCTATTGATATAAACTTTCCTCTTAACATTGCTTTTACTGTATCCCATAAGTTTTGGTATGTGGTGCTGTTATCCTCATTTACTTCCAGAAAATTTTTGATTTCTCTTTTAATTTTTTCTATTACCCATTGTTCATTTAGGAGCATGTTGTTCAGTCTCCATGTGTTTGCATATGCTCTAGGGGTTCCTGAGTTACTAATTCCAACTTCATTCCTTTATGATCTGAGAAGCTGCATGGTATGATTCTAATTCTTTTGAATTTGCTGAGACTTGCTTTATGGCCTAGTATGTGGTCAATCCTAGAGAAGGTTCCATGTACTGCTGAGAAGAATGTAAATGCTTTCTGTGTAGGATGAAAAGTTCTGTAGATATCTGTTAGATCCATTTGGGCTATAGTGTCATTTAAATCTACTGTATCCTTGTTGATCTTCTGTCCTGTTGATCTGTCTATTTCTGAAAGTGGAGTATTGAAGTTCCCCAGTACTATTGTACTGGGTTCTAAGTCTCCCTTTAAGTCCCTTAACAAATCTTTTAAATAAACCAGTGCCCTGTAATTAGGTGCATATACATTGATAATCGTTATATCTTCCTGTTGAATTGATCCCTTAATCATTATACAGTGATACCTCTTTGTCTCTCCTAACGGTTTTTGTGGTAAAGTTTATGTTGTCCGATATTAAGATGGCTACGCCCGCTCTTTTTTCATTTCTGTTGGCATGGTATATCTTTTTCCAGCCTTTCACTTTCAGTCTGTATGGATCTTTGTTGGAAAGATGTGTTTCTTGTAAGCAGCAAATAGATGGGTTTTGTTCCTTAACCCAATCAGCCAATCGGTGTCTTTTAACTGGACAGTTCAGGCCATTAATGTTCAATGTGACTATTGATAAGTAGTAATTTTGCCCTGCAATTTGCCAAAGATATTTTCTAATATATGTTTTGAACTTCCTGTGATCTTTTGCAGTGAGGTTTCCTTCCTTTACCTTCTTTCATATTGATGACCATGTTAATGTCTTTCTGTGTGTAACACATCTTTAAGCATCTTTTGCAGGGCTGGATGAGTGGTGACAATTTCTTTCAATTTCTGTTTGCTATGAAAGGTCTTTATTTCACCTTCATTCACAAATGAGAGCTTTGCAGGATATAATATTCTGGGCTGGCAGTTTTTCTCTCTTAGTACCTGGGCTATATCCTGCCATTCCCTCCTAGCTTGTAGGGTTTCTGATGAGAAGTCAGCTGTGAGCCTGATTGGAGATCCTCTGAGAGTAATCTGACATTTCTGTCTTGCACATTTTAGGATCTTTTCTTTATGTTTCACTGCGCTGAGTTTAGTTACAACATATAGTGGTGAGGATCTCTTTTGGTCATGTTTATTAGGGGCTCTATGAGCTTCCTGTACTAGGATGTCTCTGTCCTTCTCCAAACCTGGGAAATTTTCTCCTAGTATCTCACTAAAAAGGCCTTCTAATCCTTTCTCCCTCTGCATGCTTTCAGGAACTCCTAGAATCCGAATGTTTGGTTTTTTAATAGTATCCTGAAGATTCCCGACAATATTTTTTAGGTTTCTAATTTCCTCTTCTTTTCTTTGGTTTGACTGTTTATTTTCCTGTTCTCTGTCTTCTAAGTCCGATATTCTCTCTTCCGCTTAACCCATTCTGTTTGTAAGGCTCTCTAATGTGTTTGTCATTTGATCTATTGAATTCTTCATTTGATTATGATTTCTTGTCACTATCACAGTTTCATGTTCTACTAGTTGTTTCATTTCATATTGATTCCTCACTAAAATTTCATTTTTGTGAGAGCGATTTTCTATCTTGTCCATTAAGGGTTTCTGTAGTTCAAGAATTTGTTTTTGAGAACTTCTTAATGTTCTTATCAATTTTTTGAGATCTGCTTCTTGCATTTCTTCTATCTCATCATCTTGATAATATTGAATTGGGGTGTCTATTTCATTTGGGGGCATCATAGTGTCTTCCTTGTTCTTGTTACCTCGGTTTCTGCATTTGTTGTTTGGCATATTAGAGATATTCTTTGGTTTCTTTGGTGTGGTGTTTTTTCTCATTATACTGTGACTCTAGATAAAGTGGACTGTCTGCTTCTGATGGATCCTTGGAGGCTGTGATGGGTGTGGCCAGAGAGCTCTGTTTGGTTCTTCAGGGTTAAGGGTGTGCCAAATGTGACTCACCCAGATTGTTCTCTCTCTCTCTCTCTCTCTTTATTTTTATTTATTTATTTATTTATTTTGGACTCAGAAGGGAAGTAATTCCACCCAGCTGAGTGGACTTGAGGGTAGTTGATGTATGAAATCTGGCCCCTGTGGGTATTTGTCTGCTTACCCCTGGGACCACACAAAGAGTGTATGCAGCCCTCAGTGTGGTCTCAAATTTCTCAGCAGTCTCTCACCAGGTTGCCCAGGTTACCAAGTTTGTGTACTTGGTGAGTTCTCTCGCCCCCCCCCCTCAGATTTTCACAGTCTCAGTTCATTAGCTCCACACTTTCACTAGGTCTTTTTTTTTTTTTTTAATGAACATAAATTTCCAAATTGCAGCTTATGGATTACAATAGCTTCCCCCCCCCCATAACTTCCCTCCCACCCACAACGCTCCCCTCTCCCACTCCCTCTCTTCTTCCCTTCACATCAAGATTAATTTTCAATTGTCTTTATATACAGAATATTAATTTCGCATATATTAAGTAAAGATTTCCACATTTTGCACCCACACTGAAACACAAAGTTTCACTAGGTCTTAACCTCCTGTTATTTCTCCCCACCAGAATCAGGTTTTTCTGCTTGGCTAATGGTGGGCACCACTTTACATACGTAAAATGGAGCCTGCTCTTTGTCTTGCTGGGCTTTGTAAGGTGAGTGGAGGGGCTAATGTCCATGCTGGTTCCCCTTTTTTATTCATTTTTTTCTCTCCTCCAGTCAGCCTGGTGAACTTTCCCCAGTGAGGCTTCAGGCCTCGTTCCCTCTAGGCTCTTTTTTGCCTTCCCCCGCCTGTCTCGGGTTACCAGGGTTTTTGTCTCACCGCCCCTTCTAGCGCTGGCATGCAGACTCTGTGGCTCGTCTTCTGCAGCGGCTCCGCTCCCATGGTTCGGCTTCCACGTGGTGGGCGACCTTGCTCTCCCCATATGTCCTCCGTGTCACATCCACTAGATCTGGAAGAGTTTCCTCTGCAATTTTTTCCTGAGCCTTTTCCTGAGGCTACAGTAACTCCACTTTAATTAAACTATCTTTTCCTGGACTATCGGTGCGCGCTCTCACTATTCCGCCATCTTGGCTCCGCCCTTCTTTTTTTTTTTTTTTATTTGACAGCTAGAGTCATAGACAGTGAGAGAGAGAGAGAGAGACAGAGAGAAAGACCTTCCTTCCATTGGTTCACTCCCCAAATGGCCGCTACAGCCGGAGCTGCGCCTCTAGGAGCCCAAACACTTGGGCCATCCTCCACTGCCCTCCCGGGCCACAGCAGAAAGCAGGACTGGAAGAGGAGCAACCGGGACTAGAACCCGGCGCCCATATGGGATCCCGGCGCCACAGTCAGAGGATTAACCAAGTAAGCCACTGCGCCAGCCCCAACATGTTTCCATTTTAAAATATAATTTAATGTTTGTAATTTTATTTACTGGAGATGGGAGGGGGTGAGAAAGATAGAAAGGAGGAAGAGAGAGAGAGAGAGAGAGAGATTAAGTTTGCATACACTTGGTCAATCCCCAGATGTTTGCAACAACCAGGGCTGAAACCAGGAGTTGGAATCAACTATTCATGTTTCCCATGTGGGTGACAGAAATCCAATTATTTGAATCATCCCTGCTGCCTCCCCAGGTCTGCATTAGCAGGCAGCTGGAAGAACCAGAGCAGGGAACTGAACCCCAGTACTCTGTTAAGGGATGTGGATATCTTAACTATCACTCTAAATATCTACCTTTTAAAAAAAATTCTAAAAGAGCACAAATAATCTATATTAGTTATTGAGTCAATATCTTAGATATAATTGTCCTTGGAAAAGAAGGGTGTGAGATTAATATAAATAGATAATCAAAATATTATTTATATTTAGCTATATATATATCTATGTTAATATTTCATGGATAAATGTCAGGTTTAGAGAAGAACTAATATGTAACATAATCCAAGTACCCATTGAATGTTTGCATTTCCACATCCCCTGGCAAATAATATCTAAAATTATACTGAATTTATGTCCTAGGGATTCTCATTCAACATAGTTGTTTCTAGGCACAAATTTTTATGATACTGTCTTAACAGACCCTATAAGGCACTGGCTTACAGTTCCACAATTTTTTATCCGAAGTCCTTGAGACCATCTGTATCTTAAAATTCTGAATTAATGTAATTTTTGAAACACAGTATCAAACATATCTTGTAAAATTCTGTGTTATAAAAAACATTCCTGTATTACATATGTATACTAATGGTAAATAACATTAAGAACATAAGCATCATTATGTCACATCGGATCAGGTTTTGCTGTCAAGTACAGATCAGATCAGGTTTTATGGTCAAATGATTTACCAAAATTCATTTATTTTCTGAGCTATATGAATTTCAAAATTACAAAATTCTGGATAATTATTTTTACTTCCTCCCCTTTGTCTCACATAATATAATTATGCGATATATTTTTGAATATGTTATTAATTTTTGATGAGCATATGGAAATACCTTATTGCCAAATATCTATGAGTGCCAAGGATTATGGATTGTTCTCAAAGACCAACAGACAGATGACAATTAACATTTACCCAGATTTTCCTCTTTCAAGCAAAAGCCACAATGCTAGACATGTGATGGCGAAAAAAGATAGATAGCATAAATCTCTCTGCACAATGTAAAAGATTTTAAACACCACATTTTTCACCCAGCAAATTTGCTTTTGATTATACTCCTCAGTATTGTATGTTTAGAAATTATCTGCAAATGTCTATGTTGTATGCATTGTAAAACACACAAAGCAAAAGTCAAGGGCCTTGCATTGTGGTATAGCAGGTAAAGTCACCACTTGTGACTCCAGCATTCCATATGGGCACTGGTTCGAGTCCTGGCTGTTCCACTTTCAAACTGACTGCTTGCTCATGGCCTGGGAAAACCAGTGGAAGACAGCTCAAGTACCTGGGCCCCTGCCACCCATGTGGGTGATCTGATGAAACTTCTGGCTTCTGGTTTCAGCCTGGCCCAGTGCTGGCCTCTGCAGCCATCTCTCTCTCTTTCTCTCCCTCTCTCTCTCTCTCTCTCTCTCCTTCTCTACCTCTCTCTCTCTCCTTCACTCTCTCTCTGTAACTCTGAATTTCAAATAAATAAGTAAAAAACAAAAAGCCAAAGTAGAAGTTTAAAAGGGTGGAAAAATATCAAGATAATTTTAAATATTTCAACACTATAAAGGGTCATTTTGAATATTATCTGTGATTCAAATCCCTTGAAGGCTATTGCAAAAACATATGCATATTCCATATCCTCTGTTTGGCATACCAAACTTATACCCCTAGAATGAGAGGTGGAATTACAAAATGACATTTACTAATCTAGACACCCTGTACTGGTGACAAAGGAAGGCATTTTAGGTGATATTTTAGGCATAGCCCTCAATTTAACTTATTTTAATGTTTACTAAAAAAAAACTATAATTAGCACATTAAACTCTTCATTTTATTTATATCCATGCCTATGTTAATGGTTAGTTTTAAAAACTAAAATCAATGCAAAGAAATACTTCATTTTAAAAGTTACAAACGTTTTGAGGCTGTAGCAAGAAATGTGATTTTATGTGAATGATTGATTTGAAAAATAAAGCCTACTGTCTAATAATACACATTCTAGGGTTGGGTGTTGTTACGCAATGAGATAAGCAGCCACTTGTTACACCAACACTCCATATCAGAGTGAAGTTTCCAGTCCTGGTTACACCATTTCCAATCCAGCTTTCTGCTAATGGGCCTGGGAAGGCAGTGGTTGATTGCCCTAGTAAGTGGATCCCTGCCACCCGTCTGGGAGATCCGCATTGAGTTCCACACTTTCAGTTTCTAACTGGCCTAGCTCTGGCCTTTGCAGGTATTTGGGGAATCAACCAGCAGATTAAAGATCCCCCCCTCTCTGTTACAATTACTTTCAAATAAATGAATAAATTTTAAAGTATACAAATTCTAGATTCAATCTACTTGGGTTTTATTATTGTCCTAGACAGTGTGTGGGAAGTAGCTAGTACAGTGCCTGACTCGAATAAAAATCCAATGAATGCTAGTGTCAAATTAAAATACATTAATCAGCTACTCTGGTCATTTCTTTCCTCAACCCATTAACAAAGCAAGAGACAAAGTTGAATAGCCTAAAGAAAAACCTTTAAAAAAAACCATAGTGTTTTGACTACATTTTTAAAAGGAAGAAATTAATTTCCCATTCAGTGAGTTACACTAAAATGACATGGCCATCTGAAGTACATGTTCATGTATAGATGAATGACACCTTATTTATCAACAGGAATATATCATCTCTAGGGCTACTTTTATTTTTTGTCCTAGATTTATGATTTTTGCCCTAGATTTACATTTTCCTCATCATCCTAAGACTGACAAACCAAAAAGAAAAATGTATTTAAACAACAAAGAAAACTAAAAAACAAAACACAAGTATTAATTCCTAAGACAACCTTCACACATTGGAATGAGAAAGTCCCATTCTTCCAAAGAACAAAGAAAGGAAATGAGCATCTTGAGCTTTATAGTATGTTGGTTTGCTGGAATACTAAATAAAGAAGTTGACAGATCTAAGCTTTCAAATCACATGTCTAAAACCTAATTCACACTGGATAATGTACCATTTCCAAAGCAAAACTAAGATTTGTTTGAGGAAGGAAAATGAACCTCATTTCAAAAATTAACTCCTACTCTATTTTAAGATAAAATAAGTTTCTGGAAGTATTTTAAATACATTTCTCAAGAGTTAATCAGAATGTTAAAAGATCATAGTAATTCCCTTATAGCACATTAGAACTGCTTAACTGACAATGACCCAGGTTCCCATTAGGAATTAACTTTAAAAGATATGTAACAACCCCCTTAACTTTGCAAGCTCTTGAGAACATAACGAGAGACTGAATAGCTTGAATTAAGTTTTCTCTTCATCTGAACTCCTTACTCTCTTCAATTCTGTTAGTGCTAGCTCCTACCAAACACAGCTAATCATTATGCCATTTATCTTAGTCTAGGCCACATTTGATTCAGTGTTTACTCTGTGCATCTCATTGCTCTTTCATTCTTTTTCGTGTGTGTGTATGTGTGTGTGTGTATGTGTGTGTGTGTTTGCTTTGGACTTCATGGGCCAGTGTTCTTTGACAGCAGGTTAATCTGCTATTACAATACTGGCAGTCCATATCAAAGTACTGGTTTCAGTCCTACTTTCTCTGCTTCTGAGTCAGCTTTCTAGTAATGTGGCTGGGAAGGCAGCACGAGATACCCCAAGTACTTGGGCCCTTGTCTACCGTGTGGGAGTTGTGGATGGAGTTCCAGGCTCATTGCCTCTTTCTGGCACAGTCCTGACTGTTGCAACCTTTTTGAAGTGTGCCAGAAGATGAACATTCTCTCTCTCTCTCTCTCTCTCTCTCTCTCTCTTTCCCTCTCTTTCCCTCTCTCTCTTTCAAATAAATAAATAAATTCATAATGTTTGTAGAGTTGAAGAGACACCGATAAAGTGGTAGGAATGAAGTTGTTCTTTTCTTCCCTCAACTATAACAGACTCATATGCACGAATGTGATGGTGAAGGGTAAGCTCATGACAGCCTTGGTCTTGTTAAGGTGGTTTACCATATAGTATCTTGAACTTCCAAATTACTCTTCATACTCAGGAATTTAATCTTCACTGCAGTCTTTACAGAGATTTTTCTGCCTCTTATGTTATCTATTCCTCATTTACTCAGATCATTTTTATGCCCTCTGAAACTAAAATTCAAATCTCAGTATAATCACCTTTACTTCATTCACCTCTTTCAAAGTCTTCTCCACCTTCTTGATACAACTGAAACTTGACTTTCCTTTAATAACACTATTTCCCTGAAATTTGTTTGCTCTTTCTCATGCATTCTAGCCTGGGATCCAGTGACACAACAGGTTTGCATTTTCTTAGAACCACTATGTGTTATTACTAAGGGCCTTTGCACTTCTGTTCCATTGACTGGAATGCTCCTCTACCTTCTACCTCCCATATCCACAGGGCAAAGTCCTTCAAGTCCTTTAATGGCATCTCCTCAGTGAGCTTTGTCTAGGACTCTGTAAAACATAACATTCTCCCTTGTGCATTTCTATTTCCTCTCCATGTTTTACTTTATAACCTATGATATTGTGATTTAGGTCAAGAAATTAGAGCCCCACACATGGCTTGGTGTTATGCCAGAGACATTGCACACATTGTTTAATGGCCATTTAGTCAGTGACAACCATTTGGCAAGTTCTGTACTGAATACCAGTTACCAAAAGACAAATGACATACAGTCTTTAACTTCCTGGAATTTGGAAACTTATGACTTATCAAACATGTATTCTGTTTCAGGCATTTTACATATAATCACAGCAATCTTCAACACAATCCTTATCTAATCTCCTTTCTTCAGTGGTATCCTTTTGTTTTTTTCTATACTACCAGGGAAGTTGGTCTAAAATAAATCTGAACTGTCTCATCTGCTTGGAAAATCCAGCTTCTGTAACCTGGAATATTATTTCTCCACTTTAGCTGGTTAGTGTAACTCCCTCAACACTCAGTATGTACAGTATAGATTCCCTCAAGGTTGCTGAGGTTTTGTTTAGTGACTTTCAATTGTGCTCCCAGAATTTTCATTATATTATTTACCATTGTTTGAGATCTATGGCATTTTTGAGGTGTAACTTACCTGATTTTCCCATTAAATAGCAGACATGTAATAAATGTTTGGTAAGTAAAGTAGTACATGAGTACAGAGAACTCCTCTATGATCATGTTTCTGCGGGGAGAAAAGATGAGCACTAATGGGGCCGAGGTACTGAGCTCAGAGACACACATAGAGGAAGCCAGGAAATAAACATCTTTCTTGTGCTTACCACTTTTGTGGCCACCTCAACAACAGATCTCTTGGAAGGAATAGCTTGGATAAGGAAAGAGGTGGATGTGACCATTAGGGAGGGAAGAGTAAATGAGAGGATGTTCGCATACACAGAAATTCAGAACAAGAACAGACCTTGCATCAATCTAACTTCACTGATATTATGAACTCCATAGCAGAGGAGAGGAAATAGATTCAAAGAGATTAAGTGCCTGCCTCAATGTCACACAGCTGGTGCATTTTAGAACCCTCATTTGAATTCATATCATTAAAAGTTCTTTCACTATATAAACTTACATTCAATTTCTGAGGAGTGAAAATGGCATGAAATCCATATGGGCATCATGAAAGATTATACACTTTGAAACTATTTATGCTTTTATCACCACCCATGTTGCTTCTTGAAGTCAGTCTGGCATCACAAGAAATCCATATGCCTGAGAGAAATAGGCTTATCTAAGGTGCTCACGTCTTCTGCTTTTATCTGCTATATCCGCACACATTTTCGTCTGACCGCTTACCATAACCAAATCTATTTCCCTGTTGCCATCAGTTTCTTCAAGATTTCCTGTTAGGCTAATCATTCATTCCTCTTGCTTTCAATTGATATATTTTACCCTCCTTAACAATTTTCTTGTAAGCTGTGTTCTTCTTAAAATCCAGATGTTACAGATTAACATGAACCTACAGCATCCTTCTGGGCAGCCTGGGACAATACTGTTATTGTCAAGAATCTTGGTTCCCCTGATGCCTTAGCAGAGGGAACTGTGTTTAGTTACCTATAATTCTTCCAGATATTTGTTCTCAACAGGCACTTGCCAGCCTATAGATTTACTTACAATGTGAGTTTGTGACTCTCTTGAGCCTCTAGCAGCCAGTGGTTATGGTGAAAAAAGAGTACCAGGAGGGAAAAACACAAATCTAAGAATAATCCCTACTAAATTCCTAATATCACAAACTTATTAGAATCTTTGTGACTGTCATTTATCTCAAGGGAGGAAAAGTCTGCACATGAACCAAGCTAATTCATGTCATGAAAGTACCCAAGGATCTGCTTTCCAAATAGTTTGTGTGAAATATTATTCCTTTACCTCTCCTGTGACACACTCTTTCAAGAGGCTGTGACTTCTCATGGAGCTAACGCTTTATTCCTTAGAGACTTCTTATCAGAGCTTCATGTCCCCATAGGTCAGCAGCTACCAAAAGGACTTCACTCACTGTCCACAAATTTTCTCTTCCTTACAGACATTTCCTTCCTGTTTATATAATTGCTGATGGAATTCATATATGTAAAATCAATTAAAACAGTCTATTATTGACCCTGTTCCTTATTAAAAGGAAACCATACTATTGGTTCCTAATGCATATCTCATTTAGTAGCAACATTTATTTTATACATTATTCAAGAAGTTTTAGGATCCTCTTTTTTAAAAAAAGGTTTATTTGTTTATTTGAAAGTCAGAGTGACAGAGAGGCAGGGCAAACAGATAGAGAAAGATAGGTCTTCTATCGGCAGGTTCATTCCCCAAATGGCCACAATGGCCAGAGTCACACCTATCTGAAGCCAGGAGCCAGGAGCTTCTTCCTGGTCTCTCATGCAGATGTAGCGGCCCAAGCACTTGGGCCATTTCCACTGTTTTACCATCCATAGCAGAGAGCTGGATCAGAAGTGGAGCAGCCAGGAATAGAACCAGTGTCCATATGGGAAGCTGGCACTGCAGGAGGTGGCTTTAACCACCATGCCACAGCACTGACCCCTAGAATCCCTTTTAACAAGGAAAATACAAATAGGATTTCTGGTAACAAGAAATTCTTTAAAAATTTTTTTAAAAAGATTTGTTTTTATTCACTTGCAGGCAGAGTTAGAGAGGGTGGGAGGTGGGGGGAGGGGAGATGGAGATAGATACCTTCCATCCACTGGTTCACTCCCCAGATAGCAGCAATGGCCTGGATTGGGCCAGGCCAAAGCCAGGAGCCAGGAGCTTCTTGAAAGAAGGTCTCCCACATGGGTGCAGGGGCCCAAGCACTCGGACCATTCTCTGTTCCCAGGTGTATCAGTAGGGAACTTGATTGAAAGCAGAGCAGCCGGGACTCAAACTGGTTCCCATTGGATGTTGGCACTGCAGAAGGTGGCTTTTCCTGCTGCGCTGCAATGTGAGTCCTGCAACTTTATTGACAGCAGATGTTTTGTTAGCTTTCCTGGAATGCCTTCCAATGGTAGGCAGTTGAAAATGTTTATACCCTCTTACTTTCTCCATATCTCTGGGGACTAGTCTCATTCTACTCTTGGTCTCATACAATTTTACATGCTACGCTCTCTTCCATAAATCATGCCTCAAATTCACATGATTTGGACATCAGTTGAAAATCAATTGCTCATGGATAACTACGATCAGCCCTTTTTTCTTTTTTAATATAAAGAAATTTTTCATGTATTTCATTAAGCTTTAGAATCTAGTGAGTTTCACCTTCTCTGTAAATAACTTTGTTATTGTTTTTTTCTATCACGTTCAGAAGAACTTCCTGTATCCAGTTTCACTTATTTTTTTATGGAGAAATCACAAGTTTTTTGCAAGTGTGTTAGCTCCATATGCAGTTCTAGGTTGCTTAACTGCTTGCTTCTATTTTCTCTAATTTTCTGCTGCATTTCTTTTAAAGTTTAACTTTCCTGTAGACTTTAATTGGTTCATTTTTAATCCCTGTTGACATCATGTAATTATTGGTTTCATTTGTAGGGGAAAAAAACCACCAGACTCATGTTGTTAAAGATAAAATATTTTATTGTGAGACCTCTGTGAGCACTTTATATTGACCTTTTATGTTGTATGTATGGAGTCAGCACTGTACAATATGGCCCCGTGTAGTATTCTAATATTTTAAAGAGATTTTCACCAGTCACTGCACCAGGCAATCTCTTGTTTAACTTATGTACCTTCCTAAAGTTTCTGCTATCTTTATAGCAATGACCTTGAGGCTATATTCACTTCTGGCCAATTAAGCTGTAAATCAGAATTTATCACTAATAGTGGTGCAATTATAGGCTGCAGTGAAATTGCTCAGCAAAGAGAGATATCTGTATACATTTAGGTGTTGTTTATTTGCCAAAGAACAGAAAAAATTAGAGCAACTGCAGCCAGCTCTACTCCCTTACCCACTCAAAAGAGAGGGCTACCTGGCATATTTTTGCTTCTATCTCCTAAGAATATGTGCTTTATCCTATATTGTTTTGCATGTGTGTAGTAAAACTGACTTAAAGATTAAATTTATTAAGCTATAATGTAAACGATATTATATTCAACTATATTTAACCTGGTAAAACACAAATCATTGCTAGCCAATGTTATTTAATATTGCTGCACCTTTATTAATTGTATGGACACTGCCAAAGGAACAGGTTTGAGTGACTAATTGCTTTTTCGTTTGCAGAATGAAGCAGACAAGCTGTGTTGAATTTAGTGATGAGATGTTCTCATTTACATTTACAATTTGTATGAGTTCCAGTCCATCCAGACACCAAAATGTCAACTCTCCTCAAAGAGACCAGAAATCTAAATAAACAAAAGACAATCATGGAGAGGTTGAACACATTTTCACTTTTTCGGTATTTCAGAAGACAACAGAAGAACAGAGTTGGAAATATGAACAAATTGTAGCAGAAGTTGCATCATCAAATGCAATATGAATGAGATGTGTTCGGATGTTTCTGTGAAACAGGAGCTCTTGTAAACCTGTGAATCTATGTGGTGTTGCTTGGTGTTAGTGTTGGTTTGGTGTACACTGTCAGTCACAAATATACCATTATAGAATGTGCATTTATTAATTAATCATTTTATCACATGGAGGAACACTTACTTCTTACAACAGAGAATATCTGTGTATACATTTAATCCTGTAGATTGATATAAACATACTAAATTTCATCTGATACCTAGAGTTGAATACAATCAGTTTAAAGTTATTCAGTAAAGAAAGCATTCAAGTCTAAAGTACTCAAAAACTAAGTAGTTATTTAATGCCACAAGTGTCTCGGGGAGTCTGGCCAGCAGACTCAACCCAGGGCCCGCAACGACGGTTTCTCGGGCGAGAAAAGAATGAATGACGTTTATCCGTCTTCAGTAGACTTTTTATTAGAGAAAGTAAACGTGACAGAGGGAGGAGGAAAGGAGAGGAGAGAAAGAGAGCTTCCTCCTCACACCCGCGGCTTATATACAAAATGCGACCAATCAGGAGCAAGCTAGAGTCCATGCATCGGGCACACCAATCCGGTCTCTGTTCACGTGAAAGGCACACGTCGTTCGGCCAATCAGGTGAGGTGTCACACAGCAGGCAGGCAGGCAGACTCACTGCGGGGGTCCTGCAGCCATCTTGTTGTTTACCACGACCTGGATCCCTCTGCCTCTGGAGAGCCCCGACCGTAGGAAAGCCCCTGGTCAAAACCGAAAGTAAAAACCTCCACCTAGTGATACCACCGCGGACTATTCCCTGACAATTTAAAAGTTTCTGGGGCTGGCATTGTGGTGTAGCAAGTAAAGCCGCTGCCTGCAGTGCCGGCATCCCATATGGGTGCCAGTTCTGGTCCCAGCTGTTCCACTTCCTATCCAGCTCTCTGCTATGGTCTGGGAAAGCAGTGGAAGATGGCCCAAGTCCGTGGGTCCCTGTACCCATGTAGAAGACCTAGAAGAAGCTCCTGGCTCCGATGTGGCCATTTGGGTAGTGAACCAGTGGATGGAAGACCTTTTTCTCTCTCTCCCTCTGCCTCTCTGTAACTCTGCCTTTTAAATAAATAAATCTTTTTTAATAAATCTTTTTTTTTAAAAAAAGTATCTAGTACTTAATTAAGAACACTTTTCCAAGAAAGGTATGTTAAAATATCCAAAAACTATCAAGTAATGCATTAAATAATATACAACTTGTTCAATTGAATGGTAACACTGAACTTGATGACTTTGCTATGCAAATGATATTATTGGCATAATGTTATAAAATAGTATAATAACCTAAAAATGGCAGGTCATTTGACTGGAAAACTGTTTGATTATGTCTTTAAGAAATACATTAAAATAAGTTGGATTATAGTAGGATTTAGGTGTAAATATTAAGGTGCATTTGTGGATCACAGAAAATCACAATAGATTATTTGCTGTTTTGCAATTTCTCTTGATTACCTTCAGATCCAGCTATTCAAATATATATATATATATTTTGCATTGCAATTCAATTTTTAAATATACATTGTTAACAATTCTTATTCTTCAGTCAAAATGTTCCAGCTGTTTAAATTCATGGTTAATTTAGAATATGAAATTCAAACTATTTTAGTTCCCCTAAAATATTTATTTACTAGGTATTCTAAGAGATAGAACAGTAAGTTTTAAAACAGATATTTTAGAAGAGGAAAACAGAATGATATCTCTCTAACTGGGTTGCACTGTAAAGTGTGCATGGTATCCTCACAGATTGTGCAGATTCTCAAGGGAGGACATTGAGAAGAGATGCTTGCAGTCATGTAGGGAAGGGATAAATCAGTAAACAGGGAATTTAGGAAACAGATTCTGAGTTCAGCTTTAACAGAAAGACTCAAATACACAGAAAGAAGTGTTTCCAACACATTTTTACAGTTTTTCCTCATGCAAATTGACATGAGGATGTCTCAGTGAATGGCCCAGTGAGTCGAGAAAGGATTAGTGAGGAAGAAAGGTAGAAACCAGAGAGTAGAGGGTGGAGAACTGAAACACCAGAATTCTCAGCCTTATGGGCTAGAGCTACAGGCCTGGGGAAGATTTGGAGGATTTTGAATAATTATTTGTTTACTAATTTTAGTTATTGAAAATATAAATTGGCCTCAACGTTCAGTATTGACTAGTACAGGCACAAAAGCAATTGGGAAATACATACACTAAAGGTCAGAAGTTGTGAAGGAAGACCTGTTTTAGGGTTTTATACAGTAAATAGAATAAAAGAGACTCTTAGATAGAGGTAATATCAGGAAAATATGATGTTATGAGAATATGTAAAATGCCACAGAGAAAAAGATTTCCAAGGCAATAATCTTAACGAAATTTCCAGGAGAAGCAGGAAAGATTCCACAATGGGGATGAGTTTTGTTAATTTTCTACAGTGAAGTACATAGCCTGCATCTTATAAAGGCATCATAGCACTGCCATTAATAGAGTATTAAATTTGTGGAAAGTCATGTGATTGTAATGGAAGCACACCAAGCTAGGAAATAGCCAGTCAGGTTTAAAATCCATGATCCCTTATGAGTGATCCATGATCCATGATCACTCATATGAGTCACTGAAACTTTCTCAACCTCTGTTTTGTCATTGGTAAAGTAAGGATAATAATTCCATCTTCATAAAGTTGTTTATGTATCAATGCCTCCAAAGATATCACTAAATTAAATGTCTGTGTAGTAAAATTTTGTGTAATCTATACTTAGCTTGATGTCTATAAAGAGAAAACTTCCATGAATGGCAACAATATACTTCAGTTCCTGTCAGTGCACACGGCTGTAAAACTTCAAGCTTAAAAGCACTTATAACAACTCTCTTCAAAATACAGCATCAACTTGTTCATTCATTTACCCACCCAATTCAGAATGTGTTATGTGTCAGACACTGCTAAGGAAACAGAAATGAGCAAACCTAAGAGGGCCCATTCCTCCATAAAATAAAACTAAGATGTTAGTTAAAGGATGAAAACAATAAGTAAATAAAGCCTGAAAATAGAGAGAAAGTCAGGAGGGTCATGATGATGGAGAGCAAGATAGGAGCCAGCCACAGGGTAGCCAGACAAGGCTCTGAGACATGCAAAACTCATGCTTGGGTTATCATTCCAAGAAGGTCAATGGTGAGAAGCTCCTGCTCAAACTCTTTACCATCTCTTTGCCTTCGAAGTATAAACAGGAGGATATTTTTTAAATGTCATATAAAATAGAATTCAAAAGTAAATATAATTTAATACAAGATTTTTTTTTAATTTGTTTGTTTTCAAACAAAACAGTAGAGTAACACGGGGAGAGATAAAGAAAGAGAGAGCAACAGCGAGACTGAGAGATCTCTCAGATACCTTATGGTTCACCCCACAAACAAAAACCAGGGCCAGGAGTCCATCCTGGTGTCCCACATGAGTAATAGGGACCCACACAGTTGAGCCATCATTTGCTGCCTCCCAGACTGTGCATTAGCAGGAATCTGTATTGTAAACAGAGGTAAGACTTGATCTCAGGCAGTCTAATAAAGGATGTGGGTATTTCCAGTGGTTTAACTCCACCACTTGCCACCTGGGGAGTGGGGACCTTGAAATGTATGCATACAGCACACACACACATACACACACATTTAGAACAGATGCAAAGTAACCCTTATGGTATTTTTAAAACTGAATGCTGGGAGAGATCTTCCATCCATTTGTTCACTCCCCAAATGTCCACAGAGCTGAGGCAGATGAAGCCAGGGGCCAAAAACACCACCAGGGTATCCCATTTGGTAGGGAAAAACATGAGTACTGATATGCCCTGGGCACATTAGTGAAAAGCTGGATTGGAAGCACAAAGTAGCCGGACTCCAACAAGGCACTGAAATAAGAGATACAGGCAAGTCAATTGATGGCTTCATGCACCAGGCCACATTTCCCTAATCATCCTCACTTTAATACCATTTGTTTGTTTTCTTATAAATTTTATTGAGAATAAAGAAAATTGTAATATTAAAACTTGCGCTAGAATTTGTATCCAGTACAGGGTATATTTGCATTAGTCAGGATGCTGCAGTGACAATAAATTCACTGAGATTTTTCAGTAACTTAAAAATATATAGATGATTTCTTATATGTGAAAATTCTGATGTAGGTCAGACAACCTTCCTCTGTATTGATAGCTAAGACATCACAAACAGGGCCTTTCACTGACACCCTAACAGGTGAATAGAAGTCGTGGGAACAGAGGAAAGTAAATTGATTTCACCTCACTTCACCCACTTATCTTGGTCAGAACTCCTTCATGTGATGCAATGGAAGAAAGATGTACAGATATCCTTATACCTAGAAAAAGGAAATGTGTATGGTACACATGCTAACATTTAAAGTTAGTGCAGTGAACATTAAGTAAAGATTTCAGTCGTTTGCACCCCCATAGAAACACAAAGTGAAATATACTGTTTGAGTACTCGTTATAGCATTAAGCCTCAGTGTACAGCACATTAAGGACAGAGATCCTACATGAGGAGTAAGTGCACAGTGACTCCTGTTGTTGACTTTACAAATTGACACTCCTGTTTATGGCATCAGTAATCTCCCTATGCACCAGTTATGAGTTTCCAAGGCTATGGAAGCCCCTTGAGTTCTCCGACTCTTATCTTGTTTAGACACGGTCATAGTCAAAGTGGAGGTTCTCTCCTCCCTTCAGAGAAAGGCACCTCCCTCTTTGAAGACCTGTTCTTTCCACTGGGATCTCACTCACAGAGATCTTTTTGCCAGAGTGTCTTGGCTTTCCATGCCTGAAATACTCTCATGGGCTTTTCAGCCAGATCCGAGTGCCTTTAGGGCTGATTCTGAGGCCAGAGTGCTATTTAGGACATCCGCCATTCTATGAGTCTGCTGAGTATCTCACTTCCCATGTTGGATCACTCTCCCCTTTATTTATTCTATCGGTTGGTGTTAGCAGATACTAGACTTGTTTATGTGCTCCCTTTGACTCTTAGTCCTTTCATTATGATCAATTGTGAACTGAAATTGATCACTTGGAGTAGTGAGATGGCATTGGCACATGCCACCTTGATGGGATTGAATTGGAATCCCCTGGTATGTTTCCAACTCTACCAATTGGGGCAAGTCAGCCCGAGCATGCCCCAAATTATACATCTCTTCCCTCTCTTATTCCCACTCTTATGTTTAACAGGGATCACATTTCAGTTAATTTTCAACACTTAAGAATAACTGTGTGATAATTACAGAATTAAACCAGTCATATTAAGTAGAACAGACAAAAAAAATACTATGAGGGATAATGTATTAAGTTGTCCATTAGCAGTCAGGGCTATGCTGATCAAGTCACCATTTCTCATAGTGTCCATTTCACTTCAGGAGGTTTCCTTTTTGGTGTTCAGTCAGTTGTCACCGATCAGGGAGAACATATGGTATTTGTCCCTTTGGGACTGGCTTACTTCACTCAGCATGATGTGTTCCAGATTCCTCCATTTTGTTGCAAAAGACTGGATTTCGTTGTTTGTTACTGCGGTATAGTACTCTAAAGAATACATATCCCATAATTTCTTTATCCAGTCTACCGTTGATGGGCATTTAGGTTGGTTCCAGGTCTTGGCTATTGTGAATTGTGCTGCAATAAACATTAGGGTGCAGACCGCTTTTTTGTTTATCAATTTAAACTCCTTTGGGTAAATTCCAAGGAGTGGGATGGCTGGGTCGAATGAAACGACTGAAATCTTTACTTAATGTACACTAAACTGATCTTCTGTAAAAAAAAAAAAAAAAAAAGAAAAGAAAGAAATTATCAATTCCCAACTTGACTCTCACTGGGATTAAACATGACAATAGGTCTGATCTGATTTCATCATGATTTAAAAAAAATCATCTATTATTTTTCACTTTATGTTTCTGTGTGGGAGCAAACTGTTGAAATACTTACTTAAGGTATACTAAGCTGATCTTCTGTATATTAAGATAATCGAAAATGAATCTTGATGTGAATGGAAGGGGAGAGGGAGTGGGAAAGGGGAGGGTTGTGGGTGGGAGGGACGGTATGGGGGGGGAAGCCATTGTAACACATGAGTCGTACTTTGGAAATTTATATTCATTAAATAAAAGATAAAAAAAAATAAAGTTAGTGCAGTGAAAACCTAAATTTATAAACTTTTCTTCAATAATAATTTAAAAATGATAGGATCATCATTGTGATGCAGCAGACTGCATGTGACACCGACATCCTGTATCAGAATGCTAGTTTGAGTCCCAAATTTTCCACTTTGTTTCTCCAGGAATATTTTATTGAAGGAATACAAACTTCATGCATTTCATCAATACAACTTTAGGAACATAGTGATTCTTTTTTTAATAGCTAATATTCAGTTCATTTATTCTCATGAACAAAACAGACACACATTGCCAATGTAATATGAAGACTACAAACATTCTCCTTGGAATCTGTTCTACATTTCTACTTTGCAAAACAAAACCTCCATCAAAGGATTTCATATTACTTTTTTAAAACTTTTTTTTAAATTTATTTTCCTCCCTGGTGGAACAAAAACATAAGCCTCAGCCATTCTTGCTCATTGCCCAAAAGATAGATAAACACTGGAATGTATTCCTTGCTCTTCAATCTCAACTGGATCTCACACCCTATTGCCTTCATCCCCCCCTCCCCCTGCAGCCACCTGAAAGACCAGTTCCAGGAATTCACCTCCACATGCTGCCCCCTACCCTCACCTCCATCCCTAGCCCCTCCTAAAATATAAAAAGCCCCGGTCCCTCGGGTTGGGCCTTCTGCCATGTATTCCATCATGTAACCCACCTCTGAATTTATTTTCCCTGAATAAATTCAGTCTGGCTGTAAATTTGTACACTGCCTCCTCTCTATCCTGCACCTCTTTTCCTAACATTTTGGTGCCCCGTGTGAGGAGCTACCAATCTGTAACTCTTTTCCTAACACCTCCACAGAAACCCTTTATTTAAGGAATACAGATTTCATGCATTTCATAAGAACAATGTTAGAAATATAGTAATTCCTCCCACCATACCCACCCTCCCACCCACTCTCCCACATCTCCTCCTCCCTCTCCCATTCCCAGTCCCATTCACTACTAGGATCCATTTTCAATTAACTTTATAGACAGAAGACCAACTCTATGCTAAGTAAAGAGTTTAACAATTTGCACGGAAAAAAAAAAAGCAAAACAAATCAAAACAAAACTGTTTATCAACAGTTGAGACAAAGGCTGTTCAAAGTCATTGCATCTTGAAAATTAATTTCACTTCATTTTGATTTTGATTTGCATTTCCCTGACATCTAGTCATCATGAACATTTTTTCATGTGTCTGTTGGCAATTTGGATTTCATCTTTTGAAAAATGCCTGTTTAAGTCCTTTGTCCAACTTCTTAACTGGATTGTTTATTTTGTTGTTAAATACAAGTCGATTGTAGATGCAGGGGTTGATTTCTGGCATTCCTATTCTGTTCCGTTTGTTTTGGTGCCAGTACCGGGCTCTTTTGATTATAACTGCCCTGTAGTATATCTTGAAATCTGGTATTGTGATGCCTCCAGCTTTGTTTTTGTTGTATAAGATTGCTAAAGCAGGGCCAGTGCTGTGGCGTAGCAGATGATGCCGCTGCCTGCAGTGCCGACATCCCATAAGGGAACCAGTTCGAGTCCCAGCTGCTCCACTTTCAGTCCGGCTCTGCTATGCCCTGGGAAAGCAGTAGAAGATGGCCCAAGTCCTTGGGCCCCTTCACCCATATGGGAGACCTGGAAGAAGCTCCTTGCTCCTGGCTTAGGATCAGCACAGCTCTGGCCATTGCAGCCAATTGGGTAGTGAACTAGCAGATGGAAGACCTCTCTCTCTCTCTTTCTCTCTCTCTCTCTCTGCCTTGCCTTCTCTCTCTAACTCTAATTTTCAAATAAATAAATAGATCTTAAAAAAAAAAGTTTGCTTTAGCTATTTGGGGTCTCCTGTGTTTCCATATGATTTCCAGCATCATTTTTTTCCTATATCTGAGAAGAATGTCCTTGGTATTTTGAGTGGTATCACCTTGGATCTATAAATTGTTTTCAGTAGTTGGACTTTTGGGTGATACTGATTCTTCCAATCCATGAACATGGAAGATTTTTCCTTTTTTTGTTTCTGTTATTTCTTAATTTAATGTTTTGTAATTCTCATCATAGAGATCTTTGACATTCTTGGTTAAATTTATTCCAAAGTTTTTGATTTTTTTGTTGTTCTGTGGATGGGATTGACCTTAAATGTTCTTCCTTAGCCTTTGCATTGTCTGTGTATACAAAGGCTATTGATTTTTGTCTGTTGATTTTATTTCCTGCCATGATATACTTTATTTGTGTTAATGCATGTGGGAAAGTAGCAGAATGTGGCCTAAGTACATGGTTCCCTGCCACCCATGAAGGAGACCATGGATATAGTTCCTGGCTCCTGGCTTTGGCCTGACTGAGACCTGGGAGAATCAGCTGATAGAATATATCTTTGTGTGTGTCTGTGTCACTGCCTAAAATAAATAAATAAATCTTTAGAAATCAGTAACAGATAAACCTGATATATTTGGATTCAGTTCCGTTGCCCATGATTTTAACACTAAAATGTTTGCTTTACTTGGTCAATATTCCTTTTCTTCTCAACACCGATTGTCTATTTTTATAATTATTGCTGAATTAAAATAAAGCACATCTATATGTACATTTTTAAAGATTTTTTTTAATTTATATATTTCAGAGGTAGAGTTACAGACAGTGAGAGGGAGAGACAGAGAGAATGGTCTTCTTCTGTTGGTTCACCCCCAAAATGGCTGCAATGGCCGGAGCTGCGCCAATCTGAAGCCAGGAGCTAGGTACCTCTTAGCAGAGAGCTGGATTGGAAGAAGGGCAGCCGGGACTAGAACTGGCTCCCATATGGGATGATGGCACTGCAGGCGGAGGATTAACCTACTGTGCCACGGTGCCGGCCCCCTATGTGTACATTGTTAACTGCAACACAGTATAAAATGTTATTTATGCTATTACATATGTATTTATTAAATATATTTATATGTAAGTAAACACTAGCATATTGTTCTGTAAGAACTGTTAAATTGCCATCTGACTCAATTATTTAACTTATCTTGAATATTTTCACAAATCTCCAACAGGAAAGTGAATCTTTTAATCTTTCGTAGTTGTAAGAGACTGAGAATGCTAAACACATAGTGAAGTTTCAATAAATATGTGTTGAATGAGCAAACAAGGTCAGCTGGAGGAGGAGACTTCATGCCAGGCTGAGGAATTTGGATTTTATCCCACAAAGTCAACCATATGAAGTTTTTGCCCAGAGAAATCACATGATGAAAATAGTAATTTAGAAGTGTTTCTCTGTCATTGGATACAGGAATAATGAGAGGGGAAGGCAGTAGAGGCTAACTAATCAAGAAGCAACTGCAGTAATTCCATGTAAGTTACTGGGTTTGAATAGTGGCACCTAAAGAAAAATAAAATACAAATCATGGAGACTTTTAAAATAAAATTGGTGAATTATGGAATGGAAAATTATTGCCTATACAGGGAAAGGGAGAGAAATATCAAAGATGACTTCAATGTTCTGAGCTTAGGAACCAGGGACAGAGTGAAACAGTTGATGGAGAGAGATCACCAAAATAGAGCAATTTACAGGTATCACAGTACTTGTATGTCATTCTCAGAGGCAGATATGAAGCAACTTGCCAGTATTAATTCTAGTGTACGTGGGAAAGTATGCTTGCACAATATACTTTCTTTTAAAGAATTATTTATTTATTTGAAAGTCAGAGTTACACAGAGAGTGAAGGAGAGGCAGAGAGAGAGAGAGAGAGAGAGAGAGAGAAAGGTCTTCCATCCGCTGGTTCACTCCCCAACTAGCCGCAATGGCTGGAGCTGCGCCGATCTGAAGCCAGGAGCCAGGAGCTTCTTCTGCTTCTCCCATTCAGGTGCAGGGGGCCAAGGACTTGGACCATCTTCCATTGCTTTCCCAGGCCATAGCAGAGAGCTGGATCAGAAGAGGAGCAGCGGGACTCGAACTGGTGCCCATATGGGATGCTGGCACTGCAGGCTGCAGCTTTACCCACTACGCCACATCTCTGGCCCTGCATATTACATTTTTGAACTCTACTTCTTTTTCCAAAAATAAAAGACTCTGCTTACAGAATAATAAACGTTGCATGGAGTTTGGTCTGGTGATTAAGACACGTGTGTCCTACATTGGAGTACCTGGGTTCCAGTCTCTGCTCTGCTTCCAATTCAAACTTCCTGTTAATGCACAAGATGAGGGCTTCAATTATTGTGTTCCTGCCACAAACTTGGAAGACTTGGATTGTGCTCCTGGCTCACAGGTTTGGTCCAGCTGTGTTCCAGCTGTGGTGGGCATTTTGGGAGTGAACCAGCATATGGGAGCACTTCACTGTATGTGTGTCTTTCTGACTGTTCTGGTCATTTAGATCGTCAGACTGCAAAACACTGTTCAGACAATACTCACAAACCAACTTATTTTTAAAAATGATGGTCGTTTCTTCTTCTAAATGGTTAAATGGAAGAGAAATACTTTCTGTAAGTGTATAATAAAATGTGTCTCACTGATTTGGTCATAATTAGATGTAGGTAAAATCACTGTGTGAGCTATTTTCTATTCTGAAAGTTAAGATTGGTCATAAATGCTTGGTTTGATTTCATTTGTAGGGATAAATTTTAACATCTTATAACTTACAAATTTAGTCATGGAATTAATCTGGGATTCTCTCTGTCTAAACTATTTGGTTTATGAAATTGCTTTGTTTTGAACAAATCTTAATATGGAATATAGCTAATCCAATAAAATATTTCATTGCAGTTTTATTGAATTAAGAAAATTTTAATCTGTGTAGAGACTCAATTCCTAAACATTTGTTTCTGCTCTGTGAACTATTAAGAGTATCTGTGAGGACTACAGGGGAGCTTGTCCTCCATTCATGACAGATAATGGCTAAAGAGGAAAAAAAAAGTACAGGAAGAATTGTACACAGCACACTTCCAGGACTCAGAGTATCTCTGAACTATACTGCCTTTCTGGGGATTTGTACAGAAACAACTTTATTTCATGTCAAATATATTGGCAATCCCTGCAGTTTCATCTGCACATTTACTGAATATCTTGTTTCTCAGCACTCTAATTACCAACAGTGCCTATTATCTAATAAAGCAGCTAAGAGTGAGACCATTTACTAGTTTTGAGCTCTTTCCACTAATGACTAGAAATAGTGGGGGGATGAAAGCAGAAATATTTGCTGAGTACCTACGTAGTATTTAGTTCTGTAGATGGTCAGATTGGCTCCTCATTGAATTTATGAAACAGACTTGGATTGTACTGTTTCCATTTTACAAATAAAGGAACTCCGGTTTTAAGTTAAAGTTACATAACATGTATATTATTATATGTTAATATTTTTAAAGATTTATTTGTTGATTTGCAAGGCAGAATTACAGAGAGGTAGAGGCAGAAAGAGAGAGAGAAGTCTTCCAACTTCTGGTTTATTCCCCCAAAAGCCGCAACAGCTGGAGCTGGGCAGATCCGAAGCCAGGAGCCAGGAGCTTCCTCTGGGTCTCCCACATGGGTGCAGGGGACCAAGGTCTTTGGTCATCTCCTGCTGCTTCTCTATAGCAGAGAGCTAGATCAGAGTGGAGCAGCCAGGACTCGAACTGGTGTCCATATGGGATGCCAGCACTGCAGGCAGCATTACCCACTAAGCCACAGTGCCAGTACCTCATATGTCAACTTTAAGGTATCTCCATGATGGAGAAAAAGTGGTTAATACACATTGAAAGAAATGTCCTATTGCAGAAATAAGAAATTTTTAGCTCATAGGGAAATATTGCTAGTGAAATGAAGGCCTACAAAGCCATAGGCCCTCTTTTCTGAGAAGAGATACCCAGTTAACAATAATATATGGACTAAGGAGCCTTTGTGAATAATCTAGAGATCAACTAAGAAGTTGTAGCACTCAGGGCAATGTAAATCAGGACTAGATTACAATGAACAAGACAAGAAAATTTGTAATATGGGTATACATGTTCATCTGCTTTTTCCTATGCAGCATGGGTAGAGCAAGTGGGAAGAAATCCTTGGACACAGTCTTTTCCCGTGGGATGGAAACACAGGAGCGGATGGTTGACCAATGAGGCTGCAAAACACTGGGCCATACAACCAGTGTGTGTGAGGGACTAGCTTATGTCTCACCCCACCCAGATAGCTGACAAGATGGTTTCCATAGTATGGAAGCTACTGAAAACTAAGACAGTATGTTAGGGCAGCAGTTTCAAGAGCAGGTGCCATGATGAGAAAGAGGTCATAACACAGATGTCCTAGGACTTCCAGTTAAGACTGAGAGAGGTAGCTATTTGTCAAATATCCAATTTCCAATATAAAATTACAAGCAATATTCTTTTTAAACCAGGGAAATTAATCCACTTAAATGAGCAAAATCAAACTCAATGACTTTTTTTAAAGATTTATTTATTTATTTGAAGTCAGAGTTACACAGGGAGAGAGAATAAGAGGCAGAGAGAGAAAGAGGTCTTCCATCTGCTAGTTCGCTCCCCAACTGGCCACAACAATTGGAGCTGAGCAGATCTGAAGCCAGGAGCCTGGAGCTTCTTCCAGGTATCCTATGTGGGTGCAGGGGCCCGAGGGGTTGAGCCATCTTCAACTGCTTTCCCAGACCATAGCAGAAAGCTGGATCAGAAGTGGAGCAGCAAGGACTAGAACCAGTGTCCGTATGGGATGCCGGCACCACAGGCGGTGTTTTTACCCGCTATGCCACAGCTCCGGCCCCAAACTAAATGATTTTTGTAAAAATGTGTTTTAAATCCATTCTAAAATTTGTATGAAATCTCAAGCAATTAGGTAAAAGAAGTCCACTTATTTATTTCAAAACAGATTACAATGCTATGGTAATTACAACAGTGGGACATAACATTAACATGGATAAATAAACCAACAAAAAAGAGTAGAGAAAACGGAAATAAGCCCTCATGCATATGGTCAAATAATCGTCAATATGTGTACCAAGCGTACTCAGTCTTGGGAAAAGCAATCTTTTCAGCAAAAAAGGCCAGGAAAATTGAATATCCACATTAAGAAAGGAAGTTGAACCCATATTTTGATAGCTAATTTTATGCATCAACATGACTGGGTCATAAATTTCTCAGATTAAACATCATTTCTGGGTGTGTTGTGAGTATTTCTGGGTGACATTAACATTTGAATTGGTGAATTCAATAAAGTAAATTGTCCTCCTAATGTGACTAGGCATTAAATGCACCAGTAGAACAAATAACAGGAAAGGAGGCTTTAATTCCTTATTACTGGTCTTGAGCCAGGATATTAGTCTCTCCCACCCTTGGACTGAGATGTATACCATCAACTCTCTGGCTTCAACCTTCAGACTTAGACTGAAATTATATAGCAGTTTTTCAGGGTCTCCAGTTTATAAGAGGGTAGATTGGGGAACTTCTCACCTCCTATAATGATTTGAGTCAATAGTTCAGAATAACCTTCTTAAATCATACACAAAAATGATCTCAAAATGGAATAATGACCTAAGTGCAAGATCCAAAAGTATCAAATTAACAGATGCAAACAGAGGAAAAGATTTATGATGCTGAAGCTGAAAATGATTTTTTTCTATATGACACCAAAACCAGATGCAACAAAAGTAAGTTTGTACAAATGGAACTACTCTAACTTAAAATTGTGGTACATCAAAGAATATAATCAATAGAATTAAAAAGTCAGCTTATGGAATAGAAGAAAATTCTTTATAAATTAATTATCTAATATAGAAATTAATATCTAGAATATGTAAATAACTTATCATTCAGCAACCAAAACAAATCCTATAACTCAAAAATTGGCAAAAGACTTGGGTAACTCTTTCACCAATGGTATCTAAATGACAGAAACCATAACAAAAATACTCAAATGTCATTAATCATCAGAATAATTTAAGTCAATTCTACAATGAGATATCACTGAGCATCCATTAGGATGGCTATTATAAGACATTAAATGACAATTGTTGGTAAGATGGTGGATAAAGTGAAATCTATTACAGTGTTGGTGCAGTGGTAAAATGGTATCAGTGTGATGGCAAAATGATGCAGTTGCTATGGAAAATGTTATGAAAATCCTCATAAAACTAAATATAGAACTAAAAGAGTTAAAAGTAGAATCTGAAAGAGATATCTGGACACAAGTGTTTATATCAGAAATATTCATAATATCCATGAAATAGAAGAAGCCTAAATGTCCATATATGGATACATGGATAAAGGAAACAAGATATATGTACATAAAAGGTAATATCATTTTAGATTAAAAAGGAAAAGAGAAAATATATGCTTTTCTTTGGGGGAACTGGCTTATTTCACTAAGCATAATGGTCTCCAGTTAACATTCATTTTATTTCAAAAGACAGGATTTCATCTTTTATGGCTTGATACTATTCTATCATCTATATAGATCACAGTTTCTTTGTCAGTCATCAGGTGATGGATATCTGAGTTAATTCCATATCTTAGCTATTGAGAATTGAGCTCCTATAAGCATGAGGTTACAAATAACACTTTCATCTGCTAATTTTATTTCCTTTGGGTGAATTTCCAGGAATGGAATGACTGGGTCATATGGTAGGTCTATTTGTAGAATCTGAGAAATATCCATACGGTGGTAGTTAATATAGAACACAAAGCAAACAAACAAACAAAAAGCAATGTATAAGAATGAAATCAACGTATTATGATTTGATTATTCTTTATAGCCCTTGTATATATTCCTGAGGAACAGTGGTCTTTCTACTTTTACTTGTTGAAACTTAAGGTTGGTGGGAATATTGAGCCTGAGATTTTAAAGTAAATTGAAAGAATGTTCTTGTAAAAATTAAAGGAAAGGAGCCGGTGCTGTGGAATAGCAGGTAAAGCTGCTACCTGCAGGGCCCGCATTCTGTGTGGGCGCCAGTTTGAGTACAAGATGTTCTGCCTCTTTTTCAGCTTTCTGCTATGGCCTGGGAAAGCAGTGGAAGATAGCCCAAGTCTTTGGGCCCCTGCACCTGTGTGGGAGACCCTGAAAAATAGCAAATGAAGATTCTCTCTCTCTCTCCCTCTGCTTCTCTGTAACTTTGTCTTTCAAGTAAATAAATAAGCATTTTTTAAAAATCAAAGGAAAAAGAGAGAGCAAAGGAAGGAAGGAAAGAAGAGAGGGAGGGAGGAGAGAGGGAGAGAGGGAGAAGGAAGGAAGAAGGAAGGAAAGAAAGAAGGAAGGAAGGAAGGAAGGAAGGAAGGAAGGAAGGAAGGAAGGAAGGAAGGGGAAAGGAAGGAAAAGAAAAGGAGAGATTGAGGGAGGAAGGAAAATATGGTTATATTGTTAACATGGTATCTGGAACATGTGAAATGTGTTCTGTTTATATTAGCAAAAATCAAAAAAAGAAAGCAAAGGAAAAGAAACCATGTAAATTCTACAACATAGTTGGGCCTTGAGAACATTAAACTAAGTGATATAAACCAATCACACAAAAAAACTACTGTGTGTTTCTATAAAATTCAAATTCATAGAAACAGAGTGGAATCGTGGCTATGAGGGTCTGTGAGTAGGGGGAAAGGAAGAGTTATGGTTTAATGGCCATAGAATTTTAGTTTTGAAAGATGATGAAGTTATGCAAATCTCTTTCATGACAACATGAATGAGTTAACATTGCTTACCTATATACTTAAAATGGTGAAGATAGTAAATTTCATGTTATATGGACTTTTTGCACAGTAAAAATAAATATAAAATGTGAGACTTTGTGTCCGTTATAATCAATGAAATATGGATATGTAATAAACCAGGGATTCAGAAGGAACTCTAGGTACAAAAATTGTGGTTTTTACATCCCACTCTACGTAGCTAAATGTGCACTTTTCACAGGCTCCTTTCAAACATATGGGGCCAAATTATTTACACTTGCACAAAGAATGCCCACATATTTGGGGGAATATATATATATATATATATATATATATATATAGTGTGTACTTTAATCTTAAATGCTTCTGGCTATACTGAGAAGATTGCTGATTGTCACATGTGAGATTTTATAAAATGATCTTAAGACTTTTCCACGGAAGTAAAGTGTAAGGAAGAGAAAAAAGCAGAATCATAGAGGGAAGAGATGCTTTCTCCAGTCAGCCTGTTTACCACAGGTGCACAGTTTATTCATTATAGCAAATAATTCAACCAAGGAATGATGTTAAGGCTTTCACTATGTCACTGTATTTCAATATTTGCTATGAATATTACCTAAATAGGGTTTGTAAAACACATGCTCCTGGGTTCTCTTCTGTTCTATTGTATCAGATTCCTGAACAGAAGGTCAAGAATTTCATGTTCCACAAATTCCAAAGGTGATTCTTATACACAACTGTGTTTGCAAACTATTGCTATACATTTAAAAAATTAGATCAATCTCCTTAGACAATTTATAATAATCTTGAAAATATTTATGTGTGGTGTATTTGCTTCCTATGGCTGCTGTAACAAGTTACAATTGGTGGCTTAAAGCAAAGGAAATTTATTCTTATGTAGCACAGAAGTCTGAAAACAACTTTTCTGGGTTGAAATTGCAGTGTCAGAATGTACTTCTTTGGTTTGTTCAGCTTCTAGATCTGTGTTCTTTAATTTATGTCCCTTTCCCTCCATCTTCAAAGTCCACAGAGAAGTATTTCTCATCTTTCTCTCGGCTGTAATAGAAACTTCCTCTTGTCTTCCTTTTATAAGGACAATTGAGCTTGTATTTCAGGTACACCAGGAAAAAAAATCCAGGATAATCTCCTTATCTCAACATTATTAATCACATTGACAAAGTCATTTTGCTATATATGAGTAATATAAGAGTCACAGTATCCGGTAATTAGAAACTGGATGCCTTTGAGTACCATTATTCAGCTTACTACGGCTGATATGTATATATCTTGCAAGAAGAACCAGAGACAATTTTGGAGTCATTTTAGATCTACATCTTGAGATTAATCTCCCTAATCAGTTCTAAGACATTTCTGAGATGTTTATAGTGCCTCAAAATCTGCGACAGGGGAGTTTGATTTTTTTCTATAATCCAATTTTCTACAGGACAAAGAACATTATTTAGGGATGACAAAATCACCCTTATTGCAAGTGTTTTTTCCCAAGATTTACTTTTCTCTTCTGAATCTCTACATGTTAATTAAAAAATGAAACTTGATTCAGCACTTATCAGAGTATGTGAATGATCAATGGGGACATCATAAGTTAGCATGCATTTGAGCATCTCTCTACTCTCCCCAAATCTTCACCATCCTTTATGTTTAATTACACTCAGAAAAAAATAAGCTATCCTTGCTTTCTATCAGCAACTTTTGATTACACTTTAGTTGGGACATGGAACTCATAGGACTATTTTCAGAAGTTATCTAAGTTTTGGCAACTATCTGAAGGAGCCAATATATTTTATTTTATTTTATTATCTTACAGTTCCAGAAAAAAAAAAAAAAAAACTGTGAAAACGTATCCTAACTTCTCTTCTTTGAAGTTCTGAGACACATTTAATTCCTTTACAATGTTCTCAATTTTCATTGTTTAATTAAATTATTAAAAAGAAGTCCACTTAGAGGGTACAGGAAAAGGAGGCATGGGTGACTTTTCAGTCATTCTTGGTACAAGAACGGTACTGTTCTTACAGTGATCTATTATATTTCTATTGTCAGCAAATGCCCAGCCCGTTGTTTTTACATTTCTGTCTTCAGGGGACAGCTGTTTTTCCATGAGCTCCCATGGAGCTTCGCTGCAACACAGCACTCCATTCCAGGGCTCAACTGCCTCCACTAACAACATTTTCTTCTGCAATGTGGCTCCCTGATGGGTCTCCTTGTGTTTCATTTTTACTTTGTATGAAATCTACTGCAAATAGCTGTTTATGCTCTGTCTATTTTATGGTGTCATGCTTTCTGTTTGGTGTATTAAGGGCTTGAAAGTCTTCTATTAGCTGTTTTCTACTTTAATTAGTTCCCTGCCACTCTTGTGTCTTTGAGCTATGTAATCTTCAATAGGTAGAAAACTAAATTATCTGACACTTTTCTCTCCATCATTTTGCTTTAAAAAGAATCTTAGCAGATTTTATAAGGTATATATTATCATTAAGATTGCATACCAACAGACTAAATATTCTTTCATAGACACAGAAAATGCAAATGTTTATTCAAATGTACCTCTAAAAAGTGAGAGAGAATACCAAACAAGTACAAGGCCAAAATGAAATTGAGTCAGAACTTACACAGGGTAAAAATGTAGGTGAGGAAGTTTTTTTGTAAACCTTGAAAATATGATCCTGAGATTTCTTTTTATAGGACTGAAATAATAATGCCTACTTCACTTAGATCACATCAGTGTTTTGCCTGACAAATAGCAAGAATCAATAAAATTTAGCTATATCATCTATAAAAAATATATTCATTTAATTCAACTTGAATATTTTTTGTAACAACTGTGTGTCAAACCTCTGTTTTCGAGTGTCAATTATGTGACTGTACTGTGATTGTGTTACACTACTTTCCATTAACTCATTGCCTATGAAATGAGCACAAACCTAACAACAACACAAAATCTGTTTTAAGTGAAGAAATTGAAAGAAGAAATAGATAGATAGATAGATAGATAGATAGATAGATAGATAGATATAGATATAGATATAGATATAGATATAGATCTCAATGCAAGGATTGTTATTTCTACAATGATTAAATTCTACCTCTTAACTCTATGGAATTTTTTAAAGATTTATTTATTTAATTGAGGCAGCATTATGGAGAAACAGAGGCAGAGGCAAGAGAGGTCTTCCATCCACTAGTTCACTCCCTAAATGGCCACAATGGCTAGAGCTGGGCCAGTCTGAAGCTGGGAACCAAGAGCTTCTTCTAGATCTCCCATAAGGGTGCAGGGGCCTAAGCACTGGGACCATCTTCTATTGAGTTCCTGGCCATCGCAGAGAGCTGGATCAAACGTGGATTAGCTGGGACTTGAACCGGCACCCATATGGGATGCTGACACTGCAGGCAGTGGCTTTACCTGCTACATCATAGAGCCGGCCCCAGCTCTTTGGAATTTTGAAAAATTATTCTTCTCCTAGCCTCTGCAACATATTCAAACACTGTTGCACAGCAAATTTCATTACATTCTAAAGATTTTTGGAAGCACTTGTAGTACATACAGGCAGATGGTTCATATATAATTTTCTTAGATCATTCAAACATTTTGAAATCCTGTGCAAATGTACATTTATTACTGAAGTTGATTAGAGATTTACTTTACCAGTTCATCGACAACAGCCTGATTTATATGATTTCTTTGAGACAGATTTGATACACATTGCTTTTAATACAGAATCTGAGTACCAATAAAGTAGTATCCTTTCAATCATCATTTAGAAAAAAGTAAAAGAAGAACTAAAGGTGAAAAATGAGATGTGGTTCATTTACAATAATTCTTTTTTCAAAAGAGTGATATCTTTGATGTTTCAGGGGATAACAAAAGTTAATAAACAAAAGCCCTTTGCAAACTGTACTATTCACAGTCATGAAAAAAGGCAAGAAAAAATCTAATCTAAAAACATTCTTTTGAAAGAACAAATTCTGTCAGGTGTGCTAAAGCCTATTTTTGCCATTGAATTTTGAGCATATTCTCAAATTTCATTAGGACATAATGTATTTTCATATCTCAGTGTTAGGTTAAATATTCTATCAAGTAATGGCTTTACAACTTCAGTTATGAATTCTAGTCTATAATCATCCTTTGTATGTGTTAGTAACACTAAATCTGCTCTATTTCTTCTAAGAATTATTTTTCTAATATTCTTCCTTTTTCCACTAAAGCAGACTATTTCTTTTCATTGGAGTTCCATTTTCAAATGTTCATTAGATGCTGAATGTCTATCAGTATCCCCAGTCTCTGTGTTCACTGGTATCCTTTGTGCCTTTCAGCTTTCATTTTCCTCAATGCAAACACTTCCATATTTTTACTTTCATCTTATTCTTTAAGGTCTTGAAGGATGACAAAACCACTTTCAGAAAGAGCTGGGTCAGTAATATAAAGCATTTTTTATAAGATTCTCTACTATGCATAACAGAGCAAAACAGGAAACAAGAGGAAGCAAACTAGAGTTGTGTGAAATTGCTCATTTATTCTTCTCAAATAGTTTTCAGTTTTTTATGAAACTGCTGAAAAATTCACAAATTGTATTTCAATGAGATGAATATTTGTTTTCCAAGTTTTCATCAAAACTTTCATCTTCGGGTACACGTTTTATATGCATAAGACATCCCATTCCCATGTGGACTGGTAGTACCTGCTTGTTCATAGGCATGAAAATGGAAGTAGAATATTAAATATGCAAAAACTGGCTGACTGAATGAGGAAAAATGCAAATAGTGCTGTGTGTAGGGAATACATGCTGATATAGGGTGGGCATGTACTTTTTTCTTCTTTTAACAATTTCAAAATGAAGAACCTAAATTCAAAGATTTTTCTAACAGAGATTTGGTTTTCATTTGCTTTCTACTTTTGGGACTAATTTATTGTAGGAAACCAACTTACATGTTAGAATCTTCATTTTTATTCATAATAAGGAAAACATAATAATAAATGGCCCAGAGACCACGGCTTTTTCCGAGCATTCTTAGTTTCCATGTATAAAATTTTCTTTGGATGATAATGTAATAATTCTTTCATTTCCTGCTTCAAATTGTAATTTTCTGAATGAACAACTTTAAATGCCATAGTCCCTTAATGGATCAGTAATATGACAGCAAGTTTGGGTATCTGCTAGTTTGAAATACCACGTAAAGGGTATGTTGAAATTGGTTTTCCTCTTTGTGCATTTAAATGATATTGAAGCATTCCTTAATTTGGATAAGGTAAATTATCCCATCATTTAACTCTGACAGGGACATTTGTAAGATAGCAGGCTATTGTAAAATGCTGTTTGGGGCCCCTATAAGTGGTAGAACAGAAAGCAACTTTTTCCTGCCTATATTCCTTCCTTTGTTTCTTATCCCCTTCCTCCCTCCCTTCCTTCCTTCTCTATCTGTATTTCTCCTTCTCTCTCAGTATTGTTCCTTCTCTCCCCTAAAATACCAAACCTTCTCATGTTTCATCTTCTACCTTCACGAAAAGCCAGTCAGAAAACATAAATGTGATGTTGGGCTGCTATAAGGCCACAGAAAAAGACAAGGTCTGTGAAACTGTCAATACTCAGCCTGATGATTTTTAATCTCAAACTTTGTAGCATTCTTAGAATTGACTCCATCACTTTAGTCAGTCTGCACTGCCATCTCAAAGTGTTGAAGCTTGTTTAAAACTCTTTTTCTTCATTTCCAATACTTCCCATCTACCAAGGAATTAATTTGTATTTCTTGTGGTCCTCCTATGATTTATTTTGCTTGTTGATTTTAGCATGGAAAGCGATTACCCCATCACCGTCCACATGCACTGTCCTCCCACATTCATGATTTGGAAGCATAACTAAAAGGTGTGTTTCCACCTCCATTGGCAATGTTTTTTGTTTGTTTCTTGAGAGATAAACATGCCCTTTTGTCCTGCTATCAGGATTTAGAAATATTTTTTGAGTGTGAAAACAATAGACTGAATGCTTTCAAGTTAATTGCTGCTTCTCATATCCTAGCCTCTCTATTCTTCATTTTAAGCATTTTACTTAATATCCTTATTTTTCTAAGAGAATGGTGCAAGGATATATGAATACTCAGCCCAAGCAGCCTGGAACAGAGAAGTGAAATAGGGTCTACGTGGTAGCCACAGACTGTCTATATGAATGGAAACAACAACAATAATAGTGCGGCATCTTATTTTATGCCCCAGAATGTTGAATTCTCCTACAATACAGGTCAAGCTAGAATTATTGTGGGGGTAACCATAATTCTCGTGATGGGTTTTACTTCCTGGAGAGAGGAGTGGGTCATAGTCAGGAAACATTCCAAGAAGGTAAGATCAAATTATTATAGTTTAGAGTCACTTGGTAAGTTGCATTGATATAATCCTTTATAGTTTCCTCAAAATGTGTATTGAATGCCTTTATTTACCTCTATCAGAAAAACAGGGGCCAGCACTGTGGTGAGTTGGGTTATTCTGCCACCTACAGTGCTGGCATTCCTTATGGGCACTGGTTTGAGTCCCAGCTGCTCCACTTCCAATCTAGCTCCCTACTAATGCTCCTAAGAAAGCAGCAGTTGGACCCCTGCACCCAGATGGGAGACCTGAATGAAGCTCCTGGCTCCTGATGTTAGCCTGGCCCAGCCCTGCCATTGCAGTCATTAAGGGAGTGAACCAGCTAATGAAAGACCTCTCTCTCTCTCTGTCTCCTTGTCTCCCTCTCTCCCTCCACCCTCTTGCTTGCTTACTCTGTAATTCTGCTTTTTCAAATAAGTAAAATAAATTTTTAAAAAGGGGAAAAATTATTTTTCTTCTCTATTCATCAATGCTCAGCATACTTCTGGTCACCAAAATATGTGGAAATTTCTCCATACCAACAAGCAGCTCTCGAGCAGACGCCAATGTCTGTCCTCTAATCCAATTCAAATCCAGACTGTCTGTCTGGAGTTAGAGTTAGACCCTACAGATTAAGGGCTCAGTTCCTTAAGGCTGCCCAATATTTCAAGTTCCAATTGCAAATACTAGGTTGTTAACTATATTTCTGACCAACCAGTTAGGAAATGAGATTTCCATGACCACTGCCTCAAGTTCAGTTAATTTTTTAGATCAGCACACAGATTTTAGGGGACCTCTTTACTGTTTTATCAATTGATTATAAAGGATATTGCAAATGAGGTAGGTAAATAGCCAGATGCAGGAGATGCATGGAGCATGGGATGTGTGCAGAGGCACAGAGCTTCCCTACCCTCTTTGGGAATGTTATCCTCCACATACCGCCACCTCTTGCAACTCAGCAGAAATCTGACCACGTATTTCAGGAATTTTTATGAAGGCTTCATCATGTAGGCATGATTGATTATTTTGCAGTTTTTATTTATTTGCTTTAATTGTATTTGAAGGACAAACAGAGAGAGATTTTCATATTGTGTTTCACTCCCCCAAATACATACAACAGCTAGAGCTGAGCCAGGCTGAAGCCACAAGCCAAGAGCTCCATAAAGGTTTTCTATGTGTATCAGGGACTCAAGTACTCTAGCCGTCATCATCTGCCACGCAGGATGTGTATTAGTAGGAAGCTGGAATAAAAGCAGAGCAACCGGGACTTGACCCCAGGACCAGCACATGGGCATCACAAGCCTCTGTATAAGCCACTATGCCAAATGTCCATCATCTGACTGATTATTAACTCAGTCCTCAACCTCATATCTAATCCTCTAGGAATGAGCTAATCATGGCTTGATTTTGGGGAGGGGGAGCAATCCTCATTCAGGAGCCCACAAATAGGCATCTCTTTAGAAGTAAAAACATTCTTACCTCTCAGAAAATTCTAAGGAATTAGGAGCACTGTGTCAGATATACCTACCTCTCAAGAAATGACAGAGGTCCTTTTGGCTGTTTCAGGAGCCAATTCAGAGACAAATATATATTTTTTATTATCTGATAATATCATGGAATTATAGTGTGTTGCTAAGGTCACATTGGTAAAAAAGACACAAATCTTCCTCAGGAGATTTAAAATCTAACAGGCAAACAGGTAACTGTGGTAAGTGGCAAATAAAGGATATTATGGGAAACACATTATCCAAATCTGGGAAATCAGAGTAGCCACTCAACGTAACACAACTACCACTGTATTGAAGTTCAGCAATTAAGAGGAAGAACAGGGAAATGAAAGAGTTGGAATTGAGAAAAATCTACAAAAAGTCTCAGAAGAAAAATAGAACACGGATAATGGGAACAACAAATATTTCACTATGGCAGGAGACTATGGTGTTGAGAAATAAGTGTGTAAGAATAGTTTGTGGAAAGTCCCATATACCATAATTATGAGTATTCATTTTATGCTGATCATATTGGTCAGTAAGTCACTTAAATATAGAATTGTCTTAATAGGGGAAGTATGTATGTGTGTGTGTGCGGGGTGGGGGTAGAGTTTCTAAATTTTCAAGAGCTAATTGAAGATTAAAAAAAAGTGATAAATCCAAATGAATAGCTTGAATCTCTTTACAGAATATCCCTACTCACATGAAAGATGCATTATCAATATTCTGATACTAAGATATTAGTTCTCCCTGAGAACTGTACTAACAAGTTTGATTCTTAGTTTATGGTTAGCATGAGTTGAAAAGAAATCTGTCAGCCCCCATTTCTTATAACCCATGTGGCTGGGCAAGTAATTTAACTTCTTGTAAATTTTAAAAAAAGATTCATTTATTTGAAAATAAGAGAGGCAGAGAGAGAGAGAGAGAGAGAGAAATCTTCTATCCAATGGTTCACTCCCTAAATGGCCACAACAGCTGGAGCTAGGCCAAACTGAAGCCAGGAGCCAGGAGCTTCTTCCAAGATTCCTGTGCGGGTGGATGGACCCAAGCATTTGGGCCATCTTCTACTGCTTTCCCAGGCCATAGCAGAGAGCTGGATCAGAAGTGGAGCAGCTGGGACTCTAACTGACACCCATTTGGGATGCCAGAACTGCACGCAGCAGCTTTACCCACTATACCAGAGTGCTGGCTTTCTTTCACCTGTCAGTATAAAAGCTTAGTAATATCTTACTGTCCTAATATACAAGGTGATAGAATATGAAATAATCTGGATATGTTGTCTACAGGATATTAATACTATGTTATACCAAAAAAATCACTCAAATAAATCTGTACCATGGCACAAAACATGATGAAGTTTGAGTGGATAACAGATGTTGCAGTTGATGAACATAGAGACTCTTCATTTTTTTCCAATTCCTTCAATAATCATAGCATATAGCAAGAATGGAGCAGTTTAGTATGATCTACAAATGACTCAAGTGGGAATCTAATCATGAAACTTTGAAAGTTAGAGGATAGGGAAGGACATAGATAAAATATTTAAAAGTTTTTGAAATCCAGAATCTACTCTTTCTTACAGATGTCTTGTTGGGAGACAAAAGAAATGCTCAGGCATTCTTTGATCAATCAGTATCTCCAACAGATAAACACGGAAGAACCTGTACACAAGACCCCTGCAAACTATTTGTGACCTAACTTTCCTGGGACTCTGGCAGCCATCTCTAACCAACATGCATATTCACATTCTCAACTCTTATTAGGAAGGCTTCATCAGATTCAGAAATTCCATAACTGTGTCTGGCAAAGCATGTGTTACTCTTAGATGTTTCTATGTTATGGTCTATCAATTAAATGCATTTTTCTATTTAATGCAAACTCAATGAATTCAACTTTCTCAGGCCATCAAACAGATTCAAAAGCTCCATTTCTTTAAAGAACTGGAAGAGAGCATCACTTATCAACCAGAATACACATTTAGTGAAAGTGGTACCTAAACTTTACCAGACTAATGAATTGAGACCATTTCATAGAAATTTTATTCTACTCCATTTGTTTAATGCAGTATCCAAAGTGTTGTACACTCTCTGGCTGCCTGGTGAGAGGATATGTTAGATATACATTTATTCACAGCTCAAAATCACTGTGAATTCATTAATAGGACTTCTCATTATAAAATAGTATTTTTCTGCAAACATTTCATATGACCTATCAATCAAACCAATTACACATGTGAAATGTCCTTACTGTGCCCATCTTATGGTGCTAGGTGGACTTAATACAAAAGAAGATATAAGTATTTTAAAAGCTAAATCAAACAAATAAGTTTTCATCTTTTTAATAAAGACTTTATTTATTTAAGAGTAGAATTATAGACTATGAAGAGGAAGAGACAGAGAGAAAGGTCTTCCATTCACTGGTTCACTCCCCAAATGACCACAACGGTTGAAGCTGAACCCATTGGAAGCCAGGAGTCAGGAGTTTCTTCTGGGTCTCCCATAGGGTCCAGTGCCCAAATGCTTGGGCCATCTTTTACTGTTTTCCCAAGTCATAGCAGAGAACTGATAGAAGAAGAGCAACAGGGACTAGAACTGGAGCTCATAAGGGATGCCAGCACTGCAGGCAAAGGATTAACCCACTGGCCCCAATAAGCTTTCTTAGGTGAGCCTTCAGAACCAACAGTAAGTTTAAAGTTCTCATGCATAAAAAAGATTTCTGAATGCAGCAACATGATGTGGAATGATTTGTGATCTATTATAATCAGACTGCAATATAGTAGATGTCACTGGTTGCAAATTGTGGCAAAAACCCTTGTGAAATCAGAAAATCATTATTTGAAGTTTGCATGAGAGGACTACAAAAAGGAAATTGTGTGGTTCATAAAACACACACACCCAAACAACTTTATAGTAATCCTAAGGTCAAAAGTGCGATTTAAAGAAAAGAATTTAACCCCTTTAAGGTTACAAGCACAGATTACTTTTAAAACATTTATCCTGGAGAACAAGTCAGTAGCAACCCAATTTTATCTGTACTAAATTCAGGGAAATTTGAAGACATCCGTGCTTGAATATCACACAGACAATTATGCAAAACATCAAGCCGCTTCATAGGTCTGCAGGGACTGGAAAGAAAATCTGAGTATCGTCTGCATACATATGACACTGCAGGCCACAGCACTGAATAATGTCAACCACTAAAAATATCTAAATATAAAGCTAAATAGGATTTCAAACAAGCCCCAGGGGAATCTGAAAGTAACTTGCCAAAGCACAAACCATTCCCTAAAGGAATAAATTGTAAGGAGAATATAGGGATTAAAAAAAAAGTATCCAAAGAAACTCATGTTAATTCCAGAAAATTAAAAAAAAACTGATTTCTGTCAGAGAAAAACAGTCAGCAGTATTCAACTTAGACAAATTCCCTTAAAAATGTGTAAGAAAATAAACAGTCAACCAATAAAATGACATTTTAGTCTAATCTCAATCTCCGGTCCAATAGTGTATATATGTAGTGTGAGACGGTATAATGATATCCTTGCTAAAATTCAGGGTATACAGACTTTGATAAAAGATTTAAATTGCTTGTGATGGAGAGGCTAGCACAAAGTAAAACAGTGTTAAGTATTCAGAGTTCTAGATTCTATTAAATTTATTTTCCCTCTGTGACCTTGAGATATTTTTTTTCCGTGTGACATTTTAGAGGGGAAAAAAAAAAGTGTATATGTGTGTAGTATAGCTAACAATTTAGGCAATAAAGTTACAATGATTCTCTGTAAAGAATTGAGAATTCTTAAAGGAAAAAATTAGTACTTTTGTTTTATTAGCATTACCATTATCCACTGCTGTAAAAATCATCTGGTAAATTCTCTTTCCATGTGCTGAAACAACTATTACATGTTTCTCATATTCTTTGTGATCTGTTTCTCTTATAATCCTAGTTTTCAAAATTTGCCATGCCAAAGAAAAGTGGTACCAATGGAGTTTAATTAGCAAGGATGAATTTATTCAAGACTGTTGCAATAGGAGAAAGATTAACTCTCTTGACACAAAAGGCAAAAGGATTTTTACAGGCTTTAGTGAAATAATGGAAAAGTACTGGAGGACACTGGGGGCAAAGGGCGGGAAGGGGGTTGGGGAGAATGGGTCTAAGATTTCTGCAGCCATCTGTGTTTGCTAATTGCCACTTATCACTTACCCTTTATCCAAGTTGGGTCCCTACTCTCCCACAGAAATTGGGGAATAATGGCTCTATCTTTTTTGTTGTTTCCATTACAAAAGGATTGCTCCCAGGCCCCTGGAAAACAGATACTTGGGTTGTAAAACTGGCAAGGAGCCAGGAAAATATTTGCATTTGAAAGGGACAAAAAAAAAGTTGTGTTTTCCTAACTTAAATCCTCTAAGGGGATATTAGGGACCTAGAGCCAGGGAGAAGTTTTGATAAAGTTGATTCAAGCCCAATTGCAGAGGATTTCTTGGTCACCACGTGCTTTTCTCAAAAAGCATTTCTGAACTACTTCAGAAGCTCTTCTTTAAGACTGATGGCAGCTAGAAGTATTCCAAATAGATCTGGATTAAAACCAAGAATAAAGTTGTCAGTGTAGGTTTTGGGCCTAATGGTTGAAATGACAGATAAGATGCCTGTGTCCCAGTTTGGAGTGCTTGATTTCAACTACCAACTCTTGCTCTTGACTCCAACTTCCTAATGTGGACCCTGGGAGGCAGCAAGTGCCAGTTCAAGTAAATGGAATCTTGCAAACTATGTTAGAGACCTGAATAGCATCCTTGGTTCCTGACTTCACCTTCCCTGACCTTAACAGACATTTGGGGGAGTGAAGCAGGGGATGGGTTCTCTCTTTTTGTCTCCATCTCTGTATCTCTCCGCTTCTCAAATACATAAAAATATTTTTAAAAAGTTACCTATTTACAATAGAGAATAAAATAACTATTTATACAATTTATAGACTATAAGAAAAGCATTGCAATGTACATGGATGTGCTCAGTATAATAAAATAGTAACATTTCTCATCATGGTGGTGATGGTGCAAAATGAGTAAGCCTCATGCATGTATCTAACAACATAATGCGGCAGAAAAAAAGGTGCTGAATCATTTATGTAGTAAACAGTCATGCATGTAATATTTTATAACTTTAGACATTTTCAACATTTTGATATTTAAAAGAATGAACATAATGCTCCATGGACTTATGTAATACCTGTCTATACTGAAGAAAGGAAACTAATTCTTGATAGCAATTAGTTTTAAATGAATGTTGTCATATGGATGGGCAAAATCGGATCACCAGATTGATTTTGCTTTGCCCTGAATTCTGTATAATAAAATATTCATATCTATGTGTTCCTAGCATACCCTAATGCTTCTATTCGATGGCAACCGGATTAGAAATTTAAACAATGTAATGGAAAGAAGTCTTTCATGATAAGTAAACTTAGTTGCTGCAGGCAAGCTCAAATCTTTTTCATTCCTTTCCTAGAAATGGTGCTTGCCTGTAAGCTGCCCACCTGGCTGCTAGGGCTCTCTCTGGGACAGGAATCCATGAACCTTCCCGAAGAAAACTATTCCATTTTTAACAGCTCTGTGCAGTTTCATCTTGAAAGCAAAACTAAAGCTTGTTCAGAGCTTTTTCTAAAATCACTGCAGGTAGTTAACAGTTTGGTTAAAAATAATTAAGCCAACTTGTTAGTATGAAACTTAAACTCCTTCAGATACAACACTATGTGCACAGGATAAAAGGGATTGCCTAAGTGGAAGGTACTAAGGGAGGCTTGAAGCCAGGCCCAGCATGAGGTGCTTTATTTTCTACTATAAATCTTCACACTTCTACAAAATTGTTGGAAGCTCATACCTCTGTGGGTAGTTTTTGCTTATTCCTTCTGCTGTCACTGGTCCCTACTGGGAGTGCCTTTAGTTGCTCCTAAGCAGATACCCTAAAGCTAGCTCAAAGCATTAACAGAATGCAGAGTGAACTGAATATGGTATGACAGGTGCCTCCAGAAGGATAGCCAAGGTGGAAACAGAAGACAAAGAATAACTGTGATAAACTGCACTTACTACTAATATAGACAGAATTGAAGCTAATTTCTTAGAAAAGGGAGAAAAAAGCCCATTCAATACCTTAGTCCTACTTACACGTCTGAATCATTTCAAGTAAATTGCTTAGCGTTCTTTAGTCATAAAAACCAATTGGTAAATGAAAAGGTGATGATTCTTCAATCAGTATATTAGTTAATCTGAAGCATTAATATCCATATGTGTAGATATATTTTATATGCTATAGTTACTCATTCACTTTTTCCATTCAGTGCAGAGTATCACCTAGTTCTCTTGTATCTAGCACACTGCACTGGGAACTACTGACACAAAGATAGGACAGAACTCACAAGCCCAACTAAAATATTAGGCAGTCTTTCATTACTATAAATAAAGTCAAAGACAAGCTACTTATGAATGAAGGTTTATTTTAACTACCAGTTTTGGAGGTTCACAGGACAAAATGGGCAGATCCCATCGATTCAACCTCTGATTGGTTAAGCCAGAGGATGGTAACTGTACAGTGTGTGCAGAGAAACAAGGTGGTAAGCCACAAAACAAAGTGAAAGTGGCTAGGCCTGACTCAGCATTCATTATCAATCCTCTCACAACAGCCTCCTTTTGAGGGCCCACCCCCGATGACTAAGGACGTCTTAACACTCCTGTCTCCTAAACATAGTTGTACTAAATTGTCATGATCTCAGTACCACTAACTGTAGGACATAGGGTCCACATGAGATCAAGAGCTACATTTTATTCAAATCATAGCAAATAATAAAAGAATTGTCAAGGTTGTTCTAAAACTCTTGATTCCAGTTTTAGTTAATTTGCTTTTATATTTCATGTCTTCCATAAAACTTTTCTTTGTATGTGGGTGGGTTTTCTTCGCCAATCTGTACATTATGGGCTCATCAGCAAGCAAGAAGTGTTCTTTTTATGTGAGTATATCATCAAGATGGTGAGGGAATCATATTTCTCAAGTGGATTACATGCCCCTGTATATCTGTCTGTCCACACTCAAATATATATAGGTAAAAAAACCTAAAATATATCTATAAAAATGACTGATTTCCATGTGATTTTTGAAATAAAACAAAAATCATAAGCATAAAGTATATAAAATATACAATGTAACACTTGTAGTAGTTATATCATATTCAATGATAAAAAAGGAATTGACTATTAGGTTTTCAGAAGTATTTCTGATCTAAGCTGCATTTATACCCAAAAACAGATCGCTATTGTGGGGAGCAACTTGGACTAGACTAAGTTACTGGAATTAAGACTTATTCTATGTATCTGCTCTCCCACAATATGGCGCTGGGAGAGGAGGAAACAGCTTCTACACAGCTGCCTCTGGTTCAACCAATAAACTGTAGGACCTGCTCCTGATTGGAGGAGAGCAGCGTACTCGGCATGTGGGTAGCAGAGTTGGGATTGGTGGAAGAGGACTATAAAGGAGGAGAGAGACAACATAAACCAGGAACATCTGAAGGAACACCTGAGCAGCCCCCGAGAGAGCCGGCCGGCGGTGTGCCGCTCCCCCACGGAAGTGGGGAAAGTGGCAGGGGGAACCGCCCTTCCACGGAGGTGGAAGGGACGGTAGCCAACCGGGAAGAACCAGCAGCAAACCCGGGAAGGGCCGAGCAGACAAAAGAACAGCACAGGGTCCTGTGTCGTTCCTCCACGAAGAGGGGGAGCGACAACTATCTAGTTATAGAGCAAAAGTGCTATACTATATGGAGCAAAAGTAGTTACTAATTCATTGATTTCTAATATAGACTCGAAGTTTTATATTCTTCTACTCTAACAATGTGTAAATTAATTTTAGAAGGAACTGCTTTAAAATCCATCCAAAATTTTTGTATTCAAGACAAAAGTATCTGCTTTATTGAATCTAGTTTCAGGAATGTTCATCTGGAAAGGAAATAGAACAATCTGAAAATATTTGCCCCTCTTTCTTGCCATTGATTTATATGTCTCAATTTAGTACACCTTAAGTTTGAGGACGATAGAAGAGGTAGTAATTTCAAATGAACAATGTTGTACTAATCATTAAAGAATAGAACACAACCAATTTGGGGAAAAATTACAACAATTCTGTCGCTCCCCCTCTTCGCGGAGGAACGACACTAGACCCTGCGCTGTTCTTTCGTTTGCTCGGCCCTTCCCGGGTTTGCTGCTGGTCCTTCCCGGGTTGGCTGCTGACCCCTCCACCTCCGTGGAGGGGCGGTTCCCCCTGCCACGTTCCCCACTTCCGCGGGGGAGCGGCACACCACCGGCCGGCTCTCTCGGGGGCTGCTCAGATATTATCTGGATGTTCCTGGTTTATGTTGTCTCTCTCCTCCTTTATAGTCCTCTTCCACCAATCCCAACTCTGCTACCCACACGCCGAGCACGCTGCTCTCCTCCAATCAGGAGCAGGATCAGCTCCAGCAGCTCATCATTCAAACTGGTGAGAGGCAGCTGTGTAGAAGTTGTTTACTCCCTTGCAGCGCCATATTGTGGGAGAGCAGATGCATAGAATAAGTCCTAATTCCAGTAACTTAGTCTAGTCCGAGTTGCTCCCCACACAATTCTATGAATGGATAAAGCAAAGACCAATGTGAAACAATATTGAAATATATTTTTTAAAATTTTATTTAATAAATATAAATTTCCAAAGTACAGATTTTGAATTACCGTGGCTATTCCCCTTATAACTTCCCTCCCACCTGCAACTCTCCCCTTTCCCTCTCCCTCTCCCATTCCATTCACTTCAAGATTCATTTCCAATTCTCTTTATATACGGAAGATCAGTTTAGCATATATTAAGTAAAGGTTTCAACGGTTTGAACCCACACCAAAACACAAAGTGTAAAGTACTGTTTGAGTACGAGTTATAGCATTAATTTACATTGAACAACACATTAAGGACAGCGATCCTACATGGGGAGTAAGTGCACAGTGACTCCTGTTGTTGACTTAACAAATTGACACTCTTGTTTATGGCATCAGTAACCACCCTAGGCTCTTGTCATGAGTTGCCAAGGCTATGGAAGCCTTTTGAGTTTGCCAACTCTGATCTTATTTAGACAAGGTCATAGTCAAAGTGGAGGTTCTCTCCTCCCTTCAGAGAAAGGTACCTCCTTCTTTGATGGCCCATTCTTTCCACTGGGATCTCACTCGCAGAGATCTTTGATTTAGGGTCTTGTCTTTTTTTTTTTTTTTTTTGCCAGAATGTCTTGGCTTTCCATGGCTAAAGTACTCTCTTGGGCTCTTCAGCCAGATCTGAATGCCTTAAGGGCTGATTCTGAGGCCAGAGTGCTGTTTAGGACATCTGCCATTCTTAGAATCTGCTGTGTATTCTGCTTCCCATGTTAGATCGACACTCCCTTTTTAATTCTATCAGTTAGTATTAGCAGGCACTAGTCTTGTTTATGCGATCCCTTTGACTCTTAGACCTATCATTATGATCAATTGTGAACTGAAACTGATCATTTTGACTAGTGAGATGGCATTGGTACATGCCATCTTTATGGGATTGAATTGGAATCCCCATCATGTCTCTAACTCCACCATTTGGGGCAAGTCCGATTGATCATGTCTCAAATTGTACATCTCCTGCCTCTCTTATTCCCACTCTTACATTTAATAGGGATCACTTTTCAGTTAAATTGAAACACCTAAGAATAACTGTGTGTTAATTAAAGAGTTCAACCAATAGTATTAAGTAGAACAAAAAAAAAATACTGAAAGGGATAAAGTATTAAGTTGTTCATCAACATGACAAGGGCAGATCAAGTCACTTTTTCTCATGGTTTCCCTTTCACTTCAACAGGTTTCCTTTTTGGTGTTCTGTTAGTTGTCACTGATCATGTGTTGTTTAAAAAACAAACAAACAAACAAAAACAACCAGAGGTAGGCGCTTGATCCAGCAGTTAGGGCCCCCAATTGAAACATCTGCATCCCACATTAAAGTACCTGGGTTTGAGATCTAGCTCCACTTGTGATTCCAGGTTCCTTCTAATGTGCAGGCTAGGAGGCAGCAGAGAATGGCTTGGGTAGTTGGTCCTTGCTACCCGTGTGGGAGACTTGCATTGAGTTCTAAACTCCTGGCTTCAGCTTTGCCTAGCCATGGTTGTTGTGGATATTTGGATAGTAAGGCACTGGTTGGAAGATTCTATCTCCCTTCCTCTACCTTTGCCTTTCAAATAAATAAGATAAATCTCCCCTTCTCTACCTCTGTCTTTCAAATAAATAAAATGAATCTTTTAAAAAAATTATACTTGTTAAGGCCGGTGCCTTAGCTCACTTGGCTAATCCTCCACCTGTGGCGCTGGCACCCCAGGTTCTAGTCCAGGCTGGGGCACTGGATTCTATCCCGGTTGCTCCTATTCCAGACCAGCTCTCTGCTGTGGCCTGGGAAGGCGGTGGAGGATGGCCCAAGTGCTTTGGCCCTGCACCCGCATGGGAGACCAGGAGGAAGCACCTGGCTCCCGGCTTTGGATGAGTGCAGCGCGCCAGCTGTAGCAGCCATTTGGGGGATGAACCAATGGAAAAAAGACCTTTCTCTCTGTCTTTCTGTCTCTCTGTCTCTCTCTCTCTCACTATCTAATTCTGCCTGTCAAATATATATGTATATATATGCTTGTTTTAAAGGCAGAGTTACAGAGAGAGAGAGAGAAGGAGAGGCATTCCCCAAATGGCCCCAATGGCTGGGCTGGGCTAGGCCAAAGCCAGGATCCAGGAGCTTCTTCCCATACTTGGGTCATCTTCTGCTGCTTTCCCAGGCAAATTAGCAGGAAACTGGATGAGAAGTGGAGCAGCAGGTCTTGAACCAGAGCCCACATGGGATGCCTAGGCTGTGGGCAACAGTTTTACCTGCTATGCCACAATGCCAATTCCAATAAATAATTTTTTTTTTTGTATTATTTGACAGGTAGAGTTATAGACAGTGAGAGAGAGAGAGAGACAGAAAAGTCCCCCCTCCACCAGTTCACTCCCCAAATGGCCATTACGGCCGATCCGAGGCCAGGAGCCAGGTGCCTCCTCCCGGTCTCCCACGTGGGTGCAGGGGCCTGAGCACCTGGGCCATCATCCACTGCCCCCTCGGACCACAACAGAAAGCCAGACCAGAAGAGGAGCAAGCGGGACCAGAACCCGGCACCCCCATGGGATGCCAGTGCAATAAATAATTTTTTTAAAGAAATTACTTCCAGTTCCAAATTCTAGATCTAGGAAGAAGCTTCATCAATTTAACAAATATTTAAAGAAACATGTGACTGCAAGCCACAGAATCAGCTGTGACTCCTGAAACAGTGTAAGGAGGCCCAGATAGGCTTATCTTTCAATCATACTCAAATTTTACCTTTCCTTATATGATGGCATATTTTTTCAAGGTTTTGGATATACTATTTATCCCCTTCAATTTCCTCTTTTCTCCCAATAGCTGCTCATAATCCAAGATAAGCTAATGCATTTCCTTCCCTGGAGAATTACTCCTGTTGTCCTGGGGCTGTGAGCTCCCAGGGCTCTCTATGACTATCTCTTTCATGGAACTTATCACAATGTCATCTACCCCTCTCCCCCAGGTGGTCAATAATAAGGTCTTCCTTCACTCATTTTTGCGTTTCTACATCCCCACTATAGCAAACTTACAGAATCGAATTATGCAACGATTGTCACTTAAATCAATAAAGAATGAAATGATGAACAATATAATTTGAAAGCAAATATGCTTTAAAAAAGTTTACTCTTTATTTTTATTCAGGATTAAGATAAACTGGCAAATTGTGCTATGATATAGTTCAGCAAAAAATTGTGACTCTAAAAAGAATGATAGCAATGGAGCTCTCATAGATGCATGTTGATGATGTGTTTATTTTTGGATTTATGGAGAAAAATACAGAAAGATGAGAGTGACTTAATTACTCTGTCATCAGTCACAAACTAAAGATTTCACTGATTAATTTCCAAATATTTAAATCAATTATTTTGTGGGAAAAAGAAACAAAAATAGTTTTGACTCTTTTTAACTTTCCTGGGATTTTGTTCTTGAAGGAATCCTGAAAGTACACACTGCAAAAGTACATTCTAAACAAATTTCTGGCTGGGATTTCAGCAGTTTTCAAAGTTGACATCTCTCTCATTCTTGCAGAACAGACACAGGATGTTTAGTCGGTCATTGACATTTTGGTGACAACATTATCATTTCCTGCTAATATCAACTTAATTTGAAAGAGTTAAAAACATATTTTAGTTTCCACATGTGAAGAGATGTGGCAGATATTATTAATACAAGTGGCACATAACAGATAGATATATTTCAAATTTTTCTGGACTATATCCAGAAAATAAAAAGTTTGATTGATATTGTGTTCACAATTTGTTGATGACTCACAGAGATAAAAATTATTTAAACAGACTAGGAATTTGTTGAAACTTACTTTATGCTTTTAAATAAAAATGGATTTTGTGACTAAACAAAACTCTATCATTGTATCCATTAGTCAACCTATATTTAACTTCACTATATAAAATATTAGTATGGATAATACCGACTGTAGTGAAATGATAATATTTCCAGCAAGCTGATAATAGAAACTATCACTATATATCTGACACCCACGCACCTCATAAGACCAAGAGCTCAGAGTGTTGAAATAACTAAATAATTAGTGAAGAATATCCTATTGCTCACACATTTCCAGTTTTCAAGCAGAGAATATTTGAAAACCTGCATATGCTATTCTCACATGTTATAATATCACATACATAAAGTAAATGCAGGCAAATGTTCCTGACGTTTTAAGGGACACTGGGAATGATGCACTCAGTAAGCTGTTTTGGGGATCCTTGGTCATCAGTGAAACACAGTAACTCCTTCATAGTGTAATGTAACCCATTGGAGTCATGTGTGTTAGCTGCTATAATGCTTCTTTAATTTGACTTGGGTGTTTTAAGTACACATTGCCACAGTTATCTTTGTTTCTTCATCCTCTCTCCAATTAATAATTCATTAAATTTTACTTCAATTTTGCTTACTAAAGTTAGAAGGCTTGCTAACTTTCTTATTTTTTTATTTTTCACTTTTATATCCTTTAAGGCATATATTTGATGAAGTTAGTTTTTAATGGATACATAATATTATACTGTATAATTTGAGATATAATGTTTGAATTATTTTTCTTATTTCTGTTTTCTACAAATTTGAACCAATGTAAGTAAAACCACAATGTCGTCTGTATGAATAAAATTCTGAATGGTTTTTTCAAGCAATTTCTAAGTATGGGCGTTTGGCCTGATTATTAAGATCCATGTGTCCCTCTGGAATGGTTGGATTTGACTCCTGGTTCCAACTCCTGCCTCCAGCTCCCTGCTAGTACACATCCTTGGAAGCAGCACTTATGGCTCAAGTAATTGATTTTCTGACACCCATGTGGAGACATACACTGAGTTCCTGACTCCTGGTTTTGCGGAGGTCATTGCAGTCATTTTTGAGGAATCAACATCCTCGAGATTCTCTCTCTCTCTCTCTCTCTCTTTCTCTTTCTCTCTCTCTTTCTCCTGTAATTCTTTTCCTCTGCTTCTCTCTAGTCTCTATCAAACAAATTTTAAAATTAAGAAAAAAAAATTCTGAAAAGGAGATTTGCCAAAGTGTGAGATACAATGTTTTTAGCATAAAAGGTTTGACATAAAAGAATGTCACAAAATGATTACTAATATCATAAACTCTTAAGAGGCTGAGTCTCTTAGAATTTGTTATAATCATACATAAATAAGTGATATTTCATTGTTTCAATTAGCATTGACATTCATTTGAGCAGTAATGAGATTGAATACTTTATAATATGTATATTACTCATTTGTATTCCCCCTGTTGTGAAATTCCTTTCATTTATGTAATGGAGCTTAGTATTTTAATTATCAATTGTGTGTCTTCTCTGACATTGTATTTTTAATGCAATATCTTAGTTTTATATTTTTTGCACAAATTGATGCATAGCTTTTGTCTTTTTAGAGATTTTCACATAATCTAGGTATGTGGCATCTTTTTATACAGCTAATAGGGTCCATTTTCAAGCCACAAATGTCTTGAGTATGTTGTACTCCGCAAGGGTTCAATATGTTTACCAATTATTGGTAGACAAAGTGAGAGTTGTATTCTGTTAAAGTGCTAATAATTATCAAAAAAGTAGAAATTAATATAAAATATGAAGGAGATATTAAGAAATAATAAATTTTGAAACATTAAAAACATTTAAGTTAACTGGATTATGTAGAAGTCCTAACCGTGTTTTTTTAAAAATGTAATTTGGGCCTGCGCCGCGGCTCACTAGGCTAATCCTCCGCCTTGCGGCGCCGGCATACCAGGTTCTAGTCCCGGTCGGGGCACCAGATTATGTCCCGGTTGCCCCTCTTCCAGGCCAGCTCTCTGCTGTGGACAGGGAAGGCGGTGGAGGATGGCCCCAAGTGCTTGGGCCGTGCACCCCATGGGAGACCAGGATAAGTACCTGGCTCCTGCCATCGGATCAGCGTGGTGCGCTGGCACAGCGCACCAGTCGCAGCGGCCATTGGAGGGTGAACCAACGGCAAAGGAAGACCTTTCTCTCTGTCTCTCTCTCTCACTGTCCACTCTGCCTGTCAAAAAAAAATATAATTTGGATAAAATGAAAACTAAAAAAGTATCCTCTGATAAGCTTATCTTCTGAATTTTCTGCAGTGACAAAATCAAGAGAGGATATATTATTCAACTTAGAGATCCTGGACAAAGCCCTTAATAGACATGTTTCAGAAGAGGAAATCCAAATGGCCAACAGACACATGAAAAAATGTTCAGGACACTAGCAACCAGGGAAATGCAAATCAAACCACAATGAGGTTTCACCTCACCCTGGTTAGAATGACTCACATACAGAAATCTACCAACAACAGATGTTGGTGAGGATGTGGGGAAAAAGGGACACTAACCCACTGTTGGTGGGAATGCAAACTGGTAAAGCCACTATGGAAGTCAGTCTGGAGATTCCTCAGAAACCTGAATATAACCCTACCATTCAACCCAGCCATCCCATTCCTTGGAATTTACCCAAAGGAAATTCAATTGGCAAACAAAAAGGCTGTCTGCACCTTAATGTTTATTGCATATGTTTATTGTGTTTATAACACATTTAGTGTTAACTCACTTTTAAGCTAATCTTCTCATATAAAACATCGGATATGGGTGTGCCTGCAGAAATGACAAAAGGTGAATACAAAGGGCAGGGGAATTATACAACTGAAGTATGAGCATAAATTGACAGCAAAGAAAATTAATATTGGATATTAAGATGTGTAAATAGGCAATAAATTTTGGAATATCAAGGTTATCAGAAGGTCAATTTACAGATGTGTGGGCAAAAAAAGTTACAAAAGGACTTCAGTCCAATGAGTCTTTTTTTTAAATTCACCACTAATCATAATACCAACAAGTAAAAATGTAGGAAAACCACAGTTCCAAAGGAGTATAAACAAGAGCTAAAAACTATAATCATATCACAAAATTTCCATGTCATTTCTATATGTTTTTATATTCTATTTTAACTGCCACACATCAGAGAAAACATACCATATTAGTCCCTTTTAAAAAGATTTTATTTACTTATTTGAGAAGCAGAGTTATAGACAGAAAGAGGGAGAGACAGAGAGAAATGTTTTCCATCTGCTGGTTCATTCTCCAAATGGCTGCAATGGCCAGAGGTAGGCTAAGCCAAAACCAGGAACCAGGAGCTTCCACCCAGTTTCCCACACAGGTGTAGCACTTGGACCATCTTCCACTGCCTTCCTAGGTCAAAGGCAGAGCTGCATCAGAAGAGGAGCATCTGAGACACGAATGGATGTCCACTTGGATGCCCACAATGCAGGCAGAGGCGTAGTCTACTGAACCACAGCACCAGACCCAATATTGGTCTTTTTGAGACTTCTTTATTTAACTAAGCATCATGGTTCCCAGTTGCATACATTTTATTGCAAAAGACAAAATTCCATTCTTTTTTATGGCTGAGTAGTATTCCACATTTTTTTTTTTATCCAATCTCCAGTTGATAGGCATCTGGGTTGATTCCTTATCTTAGCTATTGTGAATTAAGCTACAATAAACATAGAAGTACAGACAACTCTTTCATATGCTGCTCTCATTTTGTTCAGGTAAATTCCTGGGACTGGGATGACTGTGTCATATAGTAGATATATTTTCAGATTTCTGAGGAATTTAATTGGGGCCCTAGTCTGCTGGGTCTTCACAGATGTGGCTCCTTTTCATAATTGAGTCTCAACTTTACCACTTCACTAGCAATTATACTACTCCTTTTCATATAACACTATTTTATTTTCTTCATAGTAACTCTCTCGTTTCAAAGTTTCTTATTTATGTATTTACTACTTGTTGCATTTGTCTGTTGAAGAATATAAAATTCTTAAAGTCAAGAAATAAGTCTATTGTTCAACACTAAAGCTGTTATATGTAAGAGAGGTAGGGGCATAGTAGGAATTAGATAAATATGTTTAGATTTAAGAGTGAATAGCACAGGGCTGGTGCTGTGGTGTAGCGAGTGAAGCCGCTGAGTGCAGTGCTGGCATCCCATATGGGCTCTGGATTGAGACCTGACTGCTCCACTTCTGATCCAGCTCTCTGCTATGGCCTGGGAAAGCAGTAGAAGATGGCCCAAGTCCTTGGGCCCCCGCACCCACATGGGAGACATAGAGGAAATTCCTGGCTCCTGGCTTCAGATTGGCACTGCTCCGGCCATTGTGGCCATCTAGGGAGTGAACCAGAAGATGGAAGACCTCTCTCTCTGCCTTTCCTTCTCTCACTGTGTAACTGTGACTTTCAAGTAAAATTAAAAAAAAAAAAAGTTAAAAAAGAATGAATATCACAAAAAGGGAAAAAATGGAGTATAAAACCCAGAAGAGTTAATAAAATGTACCTGCATTAGCCATTCTCACCCAATACCTTTCTGAGGCTGAACTTCATTAAGGATCTGATGTAAAAGAGCTGTGGGAAAAGAAATAGGCAATATGTTTTTAAAATGTGACTAAATGAACCAATAAAATATCTGTATTAATATTTATTTGTTTCCACTATTATTCAAAGTTGGATAAGCCTAGTGATACTATTTGTATTTAATTTACCTATATCACAGAATATTTGTGAGATTTAAATGAGAAATGAATGTAATACTGTCCTAAAATATGAGATTGCATTTTCCTGCCTTCCCATAGTAAAATAAATAAAACATACATTCTTCTGGAGGAGGAAGAAAAACAATTTAAGATAACAATTAAATAGACTACCACTGGTATGTTTTCTATTACCATCTGGTATCTCTTAGTATATGAATTTAGTCTGGAAAACAATAAGTAACAGAATAATCAGAAATAGAACTTTCGTTTATCTCCAGAAAATAAAATGAGTATCATGATGAAAACAGTGTTCTTTCTAAAATGTCATACATAATTGTGCATAGCCCAAGTAAATGAGCCAGTAAATGAGCTGCATTAATAATTACACTGAAATGCATGCAGTTTCAAGTATTGATTAGTAAGATGATTGATAATTTTCAGATAATTAAATTTAAAATCATGAAAGAACTTTAAACAAACATGACTTGTAGATTTTGTAATGTTTAATCAAGTGTATGTTAGATATAACAATAGTTTATTTTATCATTAAAATTTGTGAATAGATGTGTAAAGTAAATTTCAACCAGAGTATTAGTATCACAGGGCTTTTAATGGAATGATTTTTTAAAATAATGACATTTTACCCATCAGTATTTTACACTGGATGTTCATTTGTCTTACATCTTCATAATCCAATTAGGCTACATATATAATTATGCTAGAATTAGCATAGAATTTAAAAATATTTTCTGGAGCTCTAGCAATATGAATTTTGATAGAAAAATTTAAAAACTAGAAATATATATATATATATGTATGTAAGAGGAAAAGAGTAAAATATAATCACAACCAAAGGCCAATTATATAATTATAAAATGTAACATAGTATCCTGATGGAATCTTGGAATGGAAAAAGGATAATAAAGAAAATCAAGGAAATTTGAACAAATTATGGACTTAAGGCAATTTTAATGTTTCAATACTGCTTATTTAATTGTGAAAATGTGTATTTTGATGTAGCTAAAAATAAAGAAACTAGATGTGGAACATATGTGAAGTTCATGCTATATTTACATAATCTTTTAAGTCTAAAATTGTTCTAAAATGATCAGTATGCCATCTAATTACAGCCCAAAACTAGGACATATTTACAAGCGAATGACACTGGAATTGCTTTATCAAGGAGTAGCACACACATATATAATAATGTGGAATCTAGTATTAAGCTTTCAGCCTCAAAGAGCCACAATAATGAAACATACATGCACACACACTATGCATTGAGTAATTTCCAGGAGAGTTTTGCTTTCCCCTGGAAATTAGATTAGATGAAGAAACTTCATTAAGCAAAATTGACCCAATATCTGACCAACAAACTACGATTGTAACCTGGTTGGAAAATACAACCACAGACAGATTCTCTCTCTCAGGAAAATATGACAATGAAATAGCAGTTGATATTTGCTAGTTTTCAGCAGTGGTAAGAATAATGCAATTTATGTTACTGTGATGTGAAAGAACCTAGGGTAACCACTGTGGGGTGTGAATAAGAATAGTAATCAAAAACTTAAATGCAATAAAATAAAAAATGAAACATATTAAAAAAAAAAACAAGCTGGGTATCCAGAGTAATGAGAAATAAGGAAGAAAGAGAGAAAGAAATAAGAAACAGAATCTTTCTTCAAGAGTATGGCAGCTTTTGCTAACAACTCTTTTTCTACTTGAAACTCAGGAAGGCTTGACTCTCTTTTCTCTTCTATCCTTGTTTCCTTACAACAAACCCCTCTTCTTTAGCACAAGAAGAATTCAATTTTTATTCCTACGGTCAACAAGAATCTAACACACACTCAACATTACCCCTAGCCACAATACACACTTGTCTACCTGTCATGCTTCTTAATTACTACTGACACTAGCCCTGTTTTGGCCCTCTGAGATCTGAAGTGTCATCATTCCAAATATTTGCACACAATCTGTAAGATAAGGTTTAAATTTAAATTTGTAGCAGGTAGTGATTCAAAACTTACCTTACCCATTAAGTTATTTTTTTTTATTTTTATTTAAAGATTTATTTATTTATTTGAAAGGCAGAGTTACAGAGAGGCGGAGAGAGAATGAGAGAGAGAGAGAGAGAGAGAGAGAGAGAGAGAGAGGCTTCCATCCACTGGTTCACTCCCTAAATGTCCACAAAAGCTAGAGCTGAGCTGATCTAAAGCCAGGAGCCAGGAGCGTATCCAAGGTCTCCCACATGGGTTTAGGGACAATTCTTCAATTAAGACTTCAGCTATCTTCTATTATTTTTCCAGACCACAGCAGAGAGCTGGATCAGAAGTGGAGCAGCTCTGACTCAAACCAGCACCCATACGGATGCCGGCACTGTAGTCACAGCATCACCCTCTCATCCCCTTAAATTATTTTTAAGTGATTCCATCCAAAAAAAAAAAAAAGGTTACTATTTGTCTTTTTCGAAGATAAAATCACATAGATGTGGGCCTGTATAGTCACCTCTCTTCAACACTGTGAATGTGAAGAAAATCATTTTGTTTCACTATGTGAAGTCTGTATGTATGTTCACGTTTTAAAGATTCCTACAAGAACAATTTTCAAAAAGAAGACAAATTGGGAGATGTCAATCTTATCCCAACTAATCACAATAAATATGAATGCATTAATAAAAACAGAAAAAATGGTTCAACCTCCCAATCTCCAGTTATCTATTTTTCATAAGGTACATAATAGAGCAATAAAGACACAGTTAGAGGATAAGAAAAGATAGACCATTTGCAGTAAATAATATTAGTAAGAACTATTTCAAATATATTCTTGCAGTTTTCCTTAGGAATTGAAAACTGATTATTTTCAAATGGTAATTTGTCAAACATAAAGCTACATTTTTTTCAGGCTCTCTTTTGGTAGGTGTAGTCAATGAAGCAAAAACTTTTGTTCCAAGGAAATCTCCTTAATGGGAGTTCATTCTACTGGAAGGAAGACTCATTCTGTACTGTCCTCTATTTTTCCTCCCTAATGGTTGGAATGTGGATGTGAGGTGAAGGTGAAAATTGAAGAATTGTCCTAAAGATGACATTAAAAAATAAAGATAGGAAGCATCATGCTTTGGTAACCAAGGGCTGTCATTTTAGCCCTTGACTACTTGTCTGTACACTCTTTTTATGCAACAGAAAAAAAAGGCAACCTTGGAGTTCACTTGGGTTTTCAAGTTACATACAGTTGTAGTACGTCTTAAGTGTCATATAACAGAAATAGTAATCAAAACAATGCCAGCAGGGCTGCATTGTAGTATTGCAGGGTAAGCCACTGCCTGCAATGCCAGCATCCCAAAAAGGCACTGGTACAGCTCCCGGCTGCTCCACTTCTGATTTAGCTCCCTGCTAAATTACCTGGGAAAGCAGTGGAAGATGGACCCCTGCCGCCCATGTGGGAGACCTGGATGAAGCTCCTGGTTCCTGGCTTCAGCCTTTCTCAGCCCCATCGACTATTTGGGGAATAAACCAGAAGATTGAAGACCTCTTTCTCTGTTTCTCCACACCACCCCCTTTCTAATTCTGCCTTTAAAATAAATAAATAGATCTTTAAAAATTTAAAAAAAGTATTCCAGTGCGAATAATTATGGTCAGATTATTCTCCCTATCTACTGGAGCATATTAAAACACCCAAAACCAGCAGTGTAAAACATTATTTTTTAGTATTTCATATGACATGAGGACAATCTGTTTCTGATTCTGAATGTATGGGACCCTGGCATAAAGATCCAAAGTCATGAGTGATCCAATGGCGAAGAGAAGGAATCTCCTGGAGGAGTCTTTACCCCCATGAATTTTTGCTGTTGCCAGTTTTGGCTTAGGTTTTGGCTTGTCTGCCAGTTAGAAATTGGCCTGTGGCCTCAACATGTAGCTTCTTCGGGATTCCTCACACTACCATGGTCCAATAGAAATGTTATTATCTTTTATAATCTAATCACATATTTCATTTCCAAAAGACTATACAACTTTGCCAGATTCATGAGTAGGCAACAAAGACCTCTCTGTTAAAGGAAGAAGTGACAATATCTAATTTTAACAGTAGTCTATAGGATAGGGCATTTTTTGCAGCCATCTTTCCAAAATACAATCTATCATATAGAGAAAATAGAAAAACAAGATCATAATATAGTAACAATATGTTATTTGCTAGTGGGCCAGCGCCATGGCTGACTAGGTTAATCCTGCGCCTGTGGTGCCGGCATCCCATATGGACGCCGGTTCTAGTCCCAGTTGCTTCTCTTCCAGTCCAGCTCTCTGCTGTGGCCAGGGAAGGCAGTGGAGGATGGCCCAAGTCCTTGGGCCCCTGCACTCGCATGGGAGACCAGGATGAGGCACCAGGCTCTTGGCTTCGAATCGGCGCAGCGCTGGCGACGGCAACCTTTTGGGGAGTGAAACAATGGAAGGAAGACCTATGAGAAACAATGACTTGATCAGCCCATGTCCTGTCTGTTGAGGAACAGCTTACTATTTTATTCCTTTTAATATTTTTTGTTCTACTTAATACCATTGGTTGAACTCTTTAATTAACACACAATTATTCTTAGGTGTTGAAATCTAACTGGAAAGTGATCCCTGTTAAATATAAGAGTGGGAATAAGAGAGGGAGGAGATATACAGTTCGGCACATGTTCGATCGGACTTACCCTTAATAGTAGAGTTAGAAACGTGCCAGGGGATTCCAATTCAATCCCCTCAAGGTGGCATGTACCAATGCCATCTCACTAGAAAAAGTAATCAGTTTCAGTTCATAATTGATCATAATGATAGGATTAAGAGTCAAAGGGATCACATAAACAAGACTAGTGCCTGCTAATACTAACTGATAGAATTAAAAAGGGAGTGTCGATCCAACATGGGAATCAGGATACACAGCAGACTCATAGAATGGCAGATGTCCTAAACAGCACTCTGGCCTAGAATCAGCCCTCAAGGCATTCGGATCTGGCTGAAGAGCCCATGGGAGTATTTTAGGCATGGAAAGCCAAGACACTCTGGAAAAAAAAAAAAAAATTACCTAAATGAAAGATCTCTGTGAGTGAGATCCCTTGCTCTGAAGGGAGGAGAGAACTTCCACTTTGACTATGACCTTATCTAAATAAGACCAGAGTTTGTGAATTTAAGAGGCTTCCATTGCCTTGGCAGCTTATGACAAGAGCCTCGGGTGATTATTGACGTCATAAATAAGAGTGTTAATTGTTAAATCAACAACAGGAGTCACTGTGCACTTACTCCCCTTAATGTGTTGTACTATGTGAATTAACGATATAACTAGTAATCAAACAGTACTTTATACTTTGTGTTTCTGTACAGGTGCAAACTGTTGAAATCTTTACTTAGTATATACTAAGTTGATCTTCTCTATATAAAGATAATTGAAAATGAATCTTGATGAAGAATGGGATGGGACAGTGAGTGGGAGATGGGATGGTTGTGGGTGGGATGGAGGTTACAGGGGGAAAAACTGCTATAATCCAAAAGTTGTACTTTGGAAATTTATATTTATTAAATAAAAGTTAAAAAAGAAATAAATACAAAAAAAAATAATCATTTTTTTTCTCTTTCTGATAATACTGCATGCCCCTGGATTGAAAAATTATGTATGCAATTTTAATAAAATATATGCCTCATTATACACAGTAAAATATATTTTAAATGATAATCAGGATATACAATATTTAAAATATGATATATGTTTTATGAATATAAGATTTTAAATAATATAAAATGATAAAATATGTCAAGCAATGATATATATTGCCAATTAACTTTTACCAAATAAATATGTATAAAATCTATACAATGCTGCTTCATTTAGAACAGTCTACAAGCCTGTCATAATCCTTATATCCTGGAAATAAGAAATATATTATTACTCCTTTCTAATAATGTAATAATGTGCTCTTGTCTTCAAAGGGCATGGTTTGATAAGCATGAATTAACAAAACAGAATTGCCTTTTGTTTCATTTGTGTTCACCTTTTTTTTCATCTAGTTGATTATGATTTAAAAAAAGAAATAAAAAATAAAGGAGATAATGCAGGGAATTAACTACTTTTGTTTAGCATTCATGGAGGAAGTAAGGCTGTTACCTTAAACCGGTCCATCAGCTAAGCGAGTTGGAGCTGATGTGTGCCTGACAAGGTTGGTATAATCAGGTCAGATTACTGTGCTGCACTCTTCTAAGCGGTAAGATGGAATTTATACGAACAGGGACATGTATACATCTACAGTGTGGACAGGGGCTTGAGAAATATCCATAGTAAGCTGGGTGTGAATCACTTTTCTCTTCTACACCTAAATCAGACATGAAACAGTAACCCATTTTTTTTCGGGGGGGGGTGCACATACAGAATCACAAATAAAACGGAAAATAATTCCTTTCTCCATTAAACCTTCATAGTATGGAATGAAATGGAATAATAGAAATGTCATCTACTTGCACATATGGATATTTAGAGAATTTAATTCAGAGTTTACCAAACTAATGTGTCTGGAATATCAGTGCCATTAATGTATCATCTCAAGACACAGGGATTTTAAGACCTTTTAAGTATGTCCAATTGCACTAATTACAGCTTTGCAAGACATCTTCACATATCAATTTGAAAATTTCTATGTCAGAGCAACCTGTTCCCTTTTTTATGAGAATGCATCACCAAATTGTCCCAGCATGATTTCCTTCTCTGTAATATTTACCAACATGTTATAGAAATTTCAGTAATATTTTACTCCGTCTTTGTAAGGAGCATGTGGCTGATAGGCAGAGGTATATAAAAGATTTGGGACATACAGCAGTCACACACATCTTATTTCTGGAATTTAACTTCTTCTGAACTCATAACATGAAGAAATATAAAGGTGATGAAACCAACTGTGTTCTTTTGAGAAGTGAAGTTTTAATTTTCTGAAAAATATAACCTTTCTGAATAACAATAGAAACATAAAAACATTACATATGTTGGGTTTTGATATTATTTTTAAACTTTATTTATTTATTTGGAAGGCCGAGTGACAAAGACAAAAGGAAATAAGGGGGCAAGGGGAGAGAGAGATAATTCCATCCAAGTGTTTACTTCCCAGATGATCTCAACATCTGTAACTGGGTGAGGCTGAAGGCAGGAACCAGAACCTCCTTCTGAGTCTCCCACATGAATGGCAGGTGTCCAAGCACCTGAGACATTATCTGCTGCCTTCCCTGGCCCATCAGCAGGAAGCTGGGTGGGGAGCATAGCAGCATGGTTTAGAACTGGCACTGTGATAAGGAATGGCACTGTCACAAGTGGTTGTAAAACCTGCTACATCACAATGCTGGCCCCATGCTTTAAGTATTGTTAAAATGAGACTGGAGTTTTATGTGAGTGTGTGTGTGTGTGTGTGTGTGTGTGTAATATATATTTTTCAAAAAGTTCATGGAACAAAGAATTTAAATATAATTCATATTTTCATGAACTTGTAAAGCATCCCTTAAATATGCATGCACTGTGGTACTAAGCATTGTATACATAAAGGCTGAATAAGAATGAAGTATAGTCCTGGTCCTCACTAATATCTTTCTATTAATGTAGAGATAGATGTAAGCACAAAATTTCAAAGCTCTAAATCTTAATACATATATTAAAATCTTACTATTATGTGATAAATAATATCCAACTCTGGATAAATAAAACCCCCCATACTAATAAAAGAAAATAACTTAGCAGCCCCACACTGTCCACATTTTTGAAAAAGGAGAAGAGGATCTGGGCAGAAAAGAGAAACAATTTGCAGTTTCATAATGTCTGAATTAAGGTGGTAGGATCTTTTTCTCTGAGGTAATAGGAAATAAACATGGGGCTGATATGTTCAGGACAAAATCAGAGAGTACTTTAGGTGAAAAGCATTTGAGGAAAACCTGGCTAAACAGCAGATATTTTTCTGAAATGTAAAGGATGAGACATCTATTCATGTTCTTGAGAGTAGTAGCGGAATGTTGGCAAGCAGCACTTCCAGATAAGAGAAGAAGCCAAGTTTGGACTAAGCTTGGCATATTGGAGAAAATGGAAAAAAAAAAAAAATCACTTGTGTGACTAAAGAATCATGAGTTTGAAGAGCCTAGTAGGGTTAGATAGGTGGCTTCTATTAGGCTATAGAAAGAAGTTCAGATTTTACTCTAAGTATGGTGGGAAGTCATTAAAAGACTTTCAGCAATAAAGTAGCATAATGCAAACGACCAAAATGCTTATGCCTGGATTACTACAAACAGATAATGGATCAAAGATGGAGCCAGAGATACTACCCTGTAGATTGTTGTAGAAATCCAGGTAAGAACTGATGGCAGCATCATTTCATCATTTAAGCAGGCAGTTAGACCAAGAACATTTATACAATGGTGGATGAGACCTTAGGAGTGAGGGGCTATGAAATCATCTGTGGAAGCAGGAAGCAGAAACAAATAGAGTAGGAAAATCCTATGGTTGTTATTTTAATTGAAGCAGAACAGCTAAGTATTATTGTGATGTACTTCATGAATGTATCATGGAAGTCAGAATATGAATGTCATTTTAGGTTTTAGAAGTTTATGGTGCTGTATGAAGAAAGCAACCTTAAAAAAGCAAATAAATAATATTGGTAAAAGAATTTGGATTAAAGTATCTTAGAATCTAGGTGAGCAAGAACAGAAGCAAATGGGTGAGGATAAAGGACATCAACGCAGAAAGGAAATTGCCATGCCCTCACATCCAGAGTTCATAAAAATATAAGGGAAGAAAAGAGCCTTTGCTTGAGACAATTACAAGGGAATAATATCTTCACGTTTTAATGAAGACAAAAACCAACCAACAAAAAAATTACAAATTTAATTTGTGATTATAGGGGAAGGAGATATGTATGATCGTGGTATGGTGTCTCCATGGTAGGAGAATGATGCATATTGGATCTTTTCATGGTGTACAGAGAAGTGTGGAATGATTATCACGGTAAAAAGTGATGGCCAAGAAGGAGATATAAGGATAATTCTTATAATCACCAAGATAAGTGTGGAAAAGCAGACCTACCGCTGTGTCCACAAATGTTTATGCCTGTTTGTGGAATGGCCTCTTTCTGATGTTTATTTGTGTTCATGGGATGTTGCCAGCTTCCTGAGAGTGCTACATGTGGGATAATAGCAGTTCTAAATAGCAGTTCCCTGTGGCTAGTTGTAAGGTCATGGTGAGCTTCCTTGTGGCTCACAAGCAGCTATTTGTGGGGACTTGGAAGAGCAAGTTTTTGATGTTTCTCAAGGTTTGAACTCTCAAGATTAAAACCCTCTTGGCTTTCTGAACCTTTCAAATTCTCACTCCATTCCTGTAATAGAAAAACCTGTCAACAAAATAATTTGAAGGTGTGATTTACCCATTTAAAGTAACACAGAGATTATCCAGGCATTGACTTAAATTTGACTGATGTAAGAATTACCACTTGGAAAACCTTTCAAAAACTCCAAATTTTCAGTTTCATTTCACAATTTAGAAACATAATTCATGGAGATGAATATTTAGTCTATTGCAGTAAGACTTTTTTTAAACAACCTGATAAGATTCCCCAGGAATTTCTGTGCAGCTGTGTCTACACTAGTAATTATGTGAGAATTTCAAACTAGGTGGGATTAGAAAAAAACATCTTCCATGGTCTGGCCCATGTCTACTTCTCTATTCATATACTGCCACTTAATGCATCAAGCAATAGTAGTCTACTTTCCCTTCACCAGACAGTTGTAGGAAGCTGAGAAGTGAAAAGTTTTGCATTTCTATAATGCAACTACGTTGTCCCATCCCTGCCCACGGGATTGCACTAAAGACTCATTGCACCTCCTGTCAGCCCTCTCCATGTTACAGTGAATGATGCCTGCGTCTGTTTCCCTACACTAGCTTTTAAATTTCCCAAAGAATAGGAAGTGGTTTGTTCTCAGGTTTACATTTTCTGAATTTATCATAGTCCTGGGCATGTGCATTGTTTTTTCAGGCTTAGATAAAGTAAATTGAAAACCTTGGAGTTAAGTGTGAAGGAAGTACAATTAAAGTATAACTGCATGTATGCTCTGGAAACACGCATGATATATTCTGTCAGCAATATGAAGGAATTCCCAACATACGTTTGAATGTGGGGTTAAAGATAAGACTTCATGAAAGATGTGAAAGAAAGAAATCAATGTTTGAAAATTATTAAACTCAGTTTTAAAAATGTTCATGTAAGAGTAGAGAAATGTGTCAATCAAGGGTGTCTATTAAAGGGTAGAGAATGATAAAAATGAAGTATTGAAGAAACACAAACTGCTGCTTGTGATAGCTCAGAAACAGAGTCAGATTGAGCTCTGTGGCACTATGTTTAGGGTAGATTTTATGCTTTTTCTTCTCTTCTTACTGTATCCCAAAGAGGAAAATCTATCCCAGTTTTCTCTGTTCTTCTGAAATATAACATCTCTTAGTTCAAAAATGAGATTTAAAAAGAGCAGAAATGAGTCTGAATCCTAATCCCTCTATTCATTCATTAGTCTTTCTTCTTTTCCTCCCTCTTTCCCTCCCTCTCTCTCTCTCTCTATCTCCCTTTCTTTTTGACAGGATTTGAGTCCTGCATTTTTTTCTGAGATTCAATTTCTGCAAAATGAGGAGAATGATCCCCGCTTTGCCACCAAGTTTTCATGAAGATGCAGTGATAAAATGTGTGGGAATGTGATTAACAAACTGAAAAAGGCGTCATGATTGTGAAGTTCTCATCTTTATTCCATTCTCATTTTGTACCTGTTTCTTATGATATTTTTGTGTTTTTTCTCCTAGGAAAAAATTCTAAAATGCATGCAATTTCATCTTTGTACTAATAATTTAAAGTAATATAAAATTATTTTGTTTAATGTCCAGTTATTCAAATAATTTTAAATTTAACATTTATGATCTGAAGTACATGTAATATATGAAATGCATTTTCTGTACTTATTGAATTCATAACCAAGTGAATTTCTATCTATAAAACATATTTAATTATACATGATTTTTTTAAGTTTTCACTTTCTCAAGGGAAAAATGTTTTTAGTTTATTTTCCCATGAACTTGAAAATACAGAAAAACCTATATCTCAAATTTATAGGACAATAATAGCAATGCTTGAAATGGCAATTCTCCATGAGAAAATAATTATTTTAGAGCATTAATTTGTTCTTTCTACACATTTTAATAATTTTATTTACTTTATTTTATTTTATTCACTTGAAAGGCAGAGAGACAGAGCCAGACCGAGATCTTCCGTCCACGATTCACCCCCAAATGCCTGCAACAGCTGGGACAAGGACAGGCCAGCGTTTGGATTGAAGGTTTCAATCCAGTCTCCTGTGTGTGTGGCAGGGGCCCAACCACCAGGCCAGTCACCTGAGCCTCCCGGAAAAAGTGACACCAGGAAGCTGGAATCAGGGACGGGGTGGATCAGGGATGCAATATGAGGCACTTCACTTTGAGATACAGGTGTCCCAAACAGTATTTGAATTGCTGTGCTGAATGCCTGCCCACACACACTATTTAATGGCTTGATGCTTGCCAGACAGTATGCTAAGCACAAAGGAGATAGCAACAGCATGAGAGCAATGCTCTGCTCCATCAAGAAGGATATAGCACATTGGAGAAGACAAGAGTCCTAATAAACAGTTAAAATAGAGTGATAGGAATGTGCATGGTGATGCAAAATGAGAGTCACATATGGAGGTTATGACATCTGAAACTTAAAATTAAGGCAAATCATACTAAAAACAGACAAGACATAAAAGGTTAAGATTCTAAATGTCAAAGTTAGCTATTGCAGAGTCTCATGGCAAATCCCTTATTTTCCTAGTGTGATCTGCTACACTGCTCAGATTTAGCTTACACTAGCTTTTATATTTTCAAACAATTCCCAACCTTACTTTTCTTAAAGGAATAACATAGTACTTAAATTGAATGAATGTACTAGGCAAGAAGATGATGCCATGGGCATAAATAAAGCCAAAAAAATTAAAAATAAAGTGAGAATACTTACTTTAAACAAAATGTGGGGTATTAATCTAATATAAATAATTAATTGTATTTTGTAAGATATAGGAGTATAAAATAGTCACTTTTGTTATGTTCTTTAAATAATGCATAAGGAATTTATAGAATTAACTACCAGCAATGAAATGTTTGTAAGATATAATATCTAACATACCCTTCCACTAATAATGGATTAACTTCAAAGTCTCAAAGAGTTCTGCTTCAGAGCCGTGGGACTGACAGACTGAAGCCGTGCCCTTGCTAGCAGGTGAAATCCTAGAATGCAGGTATCCACAACTGAGTCAGGGCCAAATTTGAGAGACGAATTTTAACAGCTCAATAAAACACTGGAGAACTTATTTATAGAGTTGTTAGGATGATTAGCTCTTACAGTGCAACATGTTATTAGGACCATTTGCTAAATTTTGTGGGTTTTGCTTCCTGTAATTTCAAGCATTATTTATCAGAAACAAATTAAGCATGTTAATGATTCTCCAAAGTGGTGAAACAGAGAAACACTTCTCAAGAAGTGGCTTTCCTTTGTTACACTCAACTCTAAACGGAAAGCAGAAAGGGCCTTTTCTAATCGACATTAGTGAAGCCACCTAACAATTTTGTTGTAATATTTATATCAATTTTGTATGATTCAGATATCTTACAATAGGCTATTAGTAAATATAGATTGCACACATGGATATATTCACAGAGTTACCTTAAGCCATAAAAAAAAATACAGAATAATGATGGCAAAAGCATACCACAGCAGGAAGAGAACAATGTTACAAGATCCGTAAAGGCAGAAAAATTAAATAAAGTTTAAGCTGGCCTCCAAAATAAGACTTTTCAAATCAGTTCCACTATAACAGTGAGCTTCCTTTATTCTCAGAAAAAGGAAAGGTTTTGTCTTCTCTGTGCTGTGCAAAATGACAATGAGTTCCTGTGACAAACCACAAACAAAGGATTCAAAGATATTCTACTAAGACAGTGGTAAGACAACTGCTGTCATTATCCATGAAAGGTATATGACTACATACGAAATGAATTTCTGAAATAAGGTCCATATCTTGTCCAAATAATTGCTATATTAAAAGCAATGTCATTTTGTTGGAGGGCAGACGGGTGAAATATTTAGCTGATGACAGTCTTATCATATTACAGTTCTTTTGCTATTGTGTATTTCTCTCTTTGTTCCTTACCTTGATAAAGCTGAATAGTAGAATGTTAAGCCTCCAAAGTTCAATTTCCACCTCATATAATGTGTTTGAATTGAAAGACATATTTAGCAATGCACTGCTATATCACTATTAATCATTATATTGTCTTTGAATTCATCCTTAAAAATCCCACCTATCTTGTGTATCAGACATTCTAAGGACTTTACATCTTTTTACTTTCTTTACTTTTATAATTTTTTATTCTGACGTTTTTCCCTAACAAGAATCTTGAAAGAATCTGTCCAAGGAAGGACAATCCTTATAATACGAACACACCTTATAGCAATTTAGAACACGCATATTTTTCTTACACAACATAACAATCTAAGGCCAAATAGCTGAATTGGATTATAATCAGGATTGCTGCTAGAAAATCGCAAAGTCCATCATCATTACCAGTGGTAGAGTTAGAAAGGCAATTGGAACTTAGAAATGTACTTTTTAATGGCGCATAGGAAAAATGCACAATGCACTAGATATTGAATTTTCCCTGACTTGGGAAAAGTTATAATCGTTTCTAATTTTCTTTTATATAATGTATGACCATATGAGATCAAGCAAATAGAAATTTCTAAATGTCAATGTATAAAGTATTTCATAAATGAAAGACATAGCCAGAAAGTCTGCTGTATTTCTGGAAATGTTCCCTACGTACACACACACAAAAAAAGTTGACAAGGCAGAGTGCCATTGTAGCATTAATTGCAGCTTTCAGAATGGGAGCATATTTCTCTGTAATTAAGACTTTCTGGATCTAAATAAGTATCATCTATGCAAGCTCCTCTGCTTTTATGGTGAATTGTTGCATAATAATAAAATCAAATGATTTAAAGGTGACTGCTGGACAGTCTCCGTTTTTCACAAGCAGCTTTCCAGTACCGCTGCATTGTGTTTCCCCAAGTACTTCTGCTGGATCAGCCCTACTTTTCCTCTTAGGAAATAGGAAACCTAAAATTCCTGCCAGAGCAGATGTGCAGGTAATGAGAGTGGGACCCCATAAAGGGCATGAAGCGAAGGACAGCTACAGCCTAGCCCTGTGTGCAGGTGATTCTGGACATCGTTCCACATTGGAAGCAAAAAGCTCTGGCTGAGGATGGATTTAAAGGCATAGGAAATTCTCCTAACAGAAGAGCTAAGAATGAGTCTGAAACAATGGTGGATAGGAACTAGAATGCCTTTATAAGACTACTGCTGCAGCACATTGAAGAAGTTGCATGGAAGCCAGTACAATCACAAACTGAAAAGAAGAAAAAATACAAAATATACTCCAACAAATAAATACAATGGAAAAATATGATGTTGCTGAGAACCATAACTTGGTTATTCCCCCACGGGGGAATAACTTGTGTTTTTATGCATGCTAAAGCTATATAGAACTTGAAAGAACAGCCACTGAAAGACTGAAATTAGTATCAACCCTGGCTTCTTAAAGCCATCAAAGCATCATCTGGGGTTTTTCACAGCTGTAACAAGTGTTATGCAATCCTAGATGGATAGATAATGCCAATGAAGAAACAGATTTTTTTCCTTGCACAGGGCAAAAACAATGCTCTCAATGTTTCTCTCCTCTTTCTTTCTTTGACCTCAATAATTACAGAAAAATTCAATCAAATGTAGGTTGTAATAGCAACAATCAACCACATTTCTATGCCTGTTCATATCCAGTCTATATTCCTTCTACATTCTCTAAAGTAAAAGGCACCTGTTCTTGTATCCATGTCACCAAAGTCCCTAATATCAATATTGACCCGAACTTCTTCCCATTGTCTGCCTGACAAGTAATTCTCAGGAATTAGCATCCCTTAAACATGTTGTAAAGGCTTACACGCTTAAGAGTCCGTCTCTTGAGCATCAGAAATCCACATCATCAGAGGGCTTGGTTTAAAACCTGGCTTCACTCTCCATTGCAGCTTCCTGCCTATGCACCTTGGAGAGAGCAGGTGATGGCTGAAGTATTGTGTTCCTTCCATCCACGGGGGAATAGCTGCAGTGTGACCCACTGGTCAGTCACTAAATTGTGACTCCTGATCCAGAGCAAGCAAATTACCTCAGATGTCACAGCTCTCAGGTACCCAATAACTCACAGTCTCTATACAATGAAGCAGTGTTTCATAGCAAGACTGAAACATTCCTTCAACACCTAAGGATGATTTTTGGTATATCAGCGCTGCTATTAAAGGCAAACAGCCATTCACACTGCCTTTTCCTTTGTGAGCCGCTGTTTGGGTGGTATGTAGTCTATAACCCTATTTAATGCCTTTATTCAGTTTGTATCATGTTTAAATACAGACTTCTCAGGCACTAGTTATTACTAATCAACAATTCTTTCAATATTCACATTCCCATCTTCATGGTCCAAATCAGTTGTCTCCAATTCCAGGGATTGGCATTAGTTTGTGGCAGAGAAATTCAACCTGCATAAAGACTTCAACTGCTTGGATTTGGATGCCTTAGAAGTTTGATATAAACATTTGTTCAAAACCTCAGATGTGAAAGGCATACTGTTGTTTTACATTTTCTTTCTTTCTTTAATTATTCAACTGAAATGTGACTCCAGAGTATTACTGTAACTCTACAACTCTTTTTTCTAAGGTTTCTTGAGAAACCTGAGACCAGAATGGTGGTGCCCAGAAAGGGGAGGAAGGCCTTAAATATTCAGACTATTGTGAATGCCAGTCCTTGGAAGTGTCGTGATGCTGCTGTATCTGTGCCAGGCTTTAAGCAGGGAATTATTTTTTCTGAGACTTGAAAGCATTTGTTGGAAATCTCTTTAAGAGGTTTCATGCCATCTGACCTTCGGAGTCCCACAATCTCTACTTCATGGATCATCACAAACATCTAACCCTTCCTCATTTATTTCTGCCTCTGTCTCCCTCTTCTTATAAAGTCACTTCACAAAATTCTTTTCCAAAGAACTAAATCTAGAAAGCACTATTTCTTTGTGTATATAGATCATTCAGTCCTCCCAGAAAATGCACACTTTCTCTGAAATCAGGAAGAGCAAAGCTAGGAAGTCAACATGAAATAAATGGGAGGATACAGGTAGAGAGAGCCACCAGAAGTGTGGGAACTGCTGACCAAGAACTACTTACTGTAGGATAAAGAGCATCAATGCATTTATGCCCTCATAAATTCCCATTTGCCCCTGTTCCTTGAGACTTTATTCTTTGCTGTCACAATAGACTCTGTGTTAAAGAATTTAGGACAAGAAAGAAACTCAAATGATCTACTTTGAATAATTTTTCACCTTTCTAGGTGAGAAATTTGAAACCCAAAAGTCTAAGTCACCTGTTTCAACGACGTGCACCTCTTTTATGGAAAACTTGATTTTATTATTCATAGAATTATAATAACAATTATCACAAAGTTATTACAGTACTAAGGCAGTTTATATATATATATATATTTAACATATATGTGTATATTGCTTATCTGTGTCACTATGCCATAAGTTCCTTTTACAACATTACTTTAATTAATAATCCTACTGCACATATACTTCTTTATGTAAATTATCACATGTTTGGAACAAAATTCACATAAAAGCATAGAATACAAAACTCTTGAGCACTTTTTTAAAGTTACTATCTTTTAAACTGCTTTGAAATGAGAAAATCTACTCAAATCTTATGAGTAATGTATCTTCTCTATGTTTCCCACTACCCCAGAGTTTCTAAGATGGTATTGCACAAATATTAGGTATTGAATGTTATTTTAATCAATAAAAATTAGGTTCTACTTAATCACTACTAGTATTCAATGTTGGATATTTTCAATTTATTTCAACTTTATTTACTCTACAATATTGAAACCAAGCTTAGCCTTTTTCTTTCTGGAAGAAGGATTGAATTTCGTGTCCCAGACATTCAGTGTCTTCGTTCATTTGGAAAAATGACTTATACCATGGGGTAAATGTGCAAACATGAGAGGGTGCATTTGTTTATTTGGGAATTGTTGAACTATACAAAGAACAAAGTAATATGTTACATCAAATCTGGAATTTCACTGAGTTTGGAACCTGTCTCCACCATTTATTAGTTTTGTAATGATCAACTTCACTTTACATAACTTCTGTTTGTAAATCCTGAAATAAAAATAGGAGTATCTACTTTATAGAATTATTTTCAGGAGTAAATAAGAAATATGCGAATAAAAGACTTGATAGAGAGCATGCACAAATGAGGCACTCAATGAAAATGATCATTGGCTAAACATACCCAGCATTGGTCTTTTCAGGAAATTACTTCCATTTTCCTTTCCTTTTTACCTGACTTCCAACAAATAATACAGATAAATCACAACTCGGTGCTTTCATAAACTAAATAATTTTTCATAAATTTGCACTTACTTGCTACGCATTGATGAACCCTGGCATGTTTTCAATCTTCTGTCTTAATTCTACACTTACCTGGATTTCACTTTTTATATGTAGAGCAAAACCCAATAAGTCAGTTTCACAATCCACTAAACAAAATTTTGACATGAAAGCAGTATTTTAAAATAACATTTAAAATTAGTGATAATGATAGCAGATACCATTTTTATGTTTAAATATGCAATAGAGTCAAGTCTAGATCATGAGTTTTGATTCTATTTAGGTATTGTTTCTTAGGCATGGAGAAAAAGTAATGTCTTAGTCAGAAGATTTCAGTTTCTGGTAGAAGATAGTACCAAAAAGTTTGTTTGTTTGCTTGTCTGTTTATTTTCTGAATGGTAACCAAGGATTTTGTAAAGAAAAGACTATTTAAAAAAACAGAGAGAGACACAAATAACATTTTTTCAATATGATAAATGTACAATATGTGGACTGCACAACATCACACTGTGTATTTGAAATAAAAATTGCCTTGGAAAATCGAAGAGGGTGTTTTTATCAAATGCCATAAGAAATGTTTTTGTATTGAAAGAGAATTTCATATTTATACTTTAAAACACTGTGATTATTCTTCATGCATTAACATTCTGAACACAGCAAATGTGCTAATACAAAGTCTTGTAAATGTGTGGGTCAAGGAGTTCATTCGGTATTTCTCTGGGCATTAGCACAAAGAAGCTGGCTCCTTTCAATATAGATAGTAATTCAGTTAAGTATTACATTTTCAGCTCTCAATTAGGTTTTCAAATCTTAGTAATTTGATGAATTTTCTTACCATCATGTCTTACTTTTAATAATTTACTCTCTGATTTTATGTGATGTTATCATGACTTACTCACTGATTTTTAATATGCTTTTCATATTTATGTACACATGAATATTTGGAATGTGTAGCTCTTTAACTATAGATACCACTTGGATTGGACATGTTTTTAATTCTTTTCTACAAAACTAAGTATTCATGGAATTAGATGAAAGGTATGAATTATAATTCTAATTTATTTATGAATAAAATAGCCTCAAAGTTTCTTCACAGCCCCATCTGAAAAAGCATGTTCAAAAGCTTCATGTCCTTGGTGATCATTTATTTTTATTTCAAAATAAAATGTAGATGTAAAGTCATATCATTAAATTTAAATTCCCCCAATGGAAAGAAGTTAGAAGGAAAAAAATTCTGATTTAAAAACTTTTGCCCCCTTTACTTTCCACATATCTCTTTTTGTAAAAAGAAAATCAACTTAAAAGGACTAGTGATAGAAGTTTGCTTTTGTAAAAACTCACAGAAGATATAATACAAATAAAATGAATATTGAGCATTTGAATATGTTTCATGAAACCTTGAAACAAGCCCTTCCCAAAGGTTAGACTAGATATAAATATGAATTACTTCACTTTGTTAGGCTTCTAAGGAGGAAACTAAGTGTTGAGATGGTTTAACTGATGAAGCCAATTCCAGAGAAACAGAAAATTAAGTACAATTTTTTATAAAGTGAGATCAATGAGAAAATAAACAATTTATGGTCAATCTGTTTGCTAAAATTATTTTATAGTAAAATAATATGATAAAACAAATATTTTATTTATTTTGATTATACTCTTCAGCAAATTTATTTCTTGTGGTGTAAGATACTAAATACATGAAACAAAACCAAGAAATGGAAATTGAGATTTCAGCAAAGATGGAGTGATCTCATTAGTTCCTGTTACATAGAGATGAAAAATCTAGTGAGTAACACAAAAAGCAACAGAGGAATATCTGAAAGGTATAAAGAAGAATGAAAACCACCAGGAAACTTCAGAACCTGAGAAATCAAACAGCAGAAAGTGCTATGGGTTTCCTTAGGGCTTCCCATAAGTCCCTACAACAGCAGCCTTCAACTCAGAACCACCAATGAACTCCAAGAAAAGTCTGAATCTTTAGGTCAAAGGGGAGAGAAAAAATGTAGCTGAGTCTACCAAAGGAAACCTTCCAGCCCCACTCCCATGGTTCTAGTAGGGCAAGAAGAAGCTACTTTTCCACCGACTATGAATCACATGGAAGCAGTTAGTATTCTCCAATCCCCATCAGACAGGGTTAGACAAATAGATATCTAGTCACTTATTTTGTTGAATGATGTAAACTGTCAGTGACTGATTAGTCACCATATATTCTTTAGACAGTTCTGAAGATTATAACCTCTAAAATTTGAATTGATATGTGCTTATTATTTCTAAACATAGACCTAGCATTCACAGAATGTTTTACTCAAAACCTAGATTTATCCTGAAGAATTCTGAGTATAAAGTCTCCAACTTCTATTATGATTATATCTATGTCACATGACATTGAGCAAAAAAGAAATCTACAAGGATATATAACAATGTTGTCTGAAAATGGTGTAGCTATGTGAAATAAGGGATTAGATATTTTGCTATTCAAAAATAAGAGAATTAAAGTAATGCTCTCATTGTCCTACCTCATTAATCCAACAAATACAGTAATCGATGTCCCACTTGCTAAAGATATACTCTTGAGCAAAATGAAATCTGCCAGTTCCATGGAACTTACTTCTGAGGGGGAAGGTAGGAAATAGTCATAAATAAATAAATAAATAAATAAATAAATAAATAAATAAAAGATGTTGATGAATGCCATGGAGAAAAATACGAACAGCGTGGTATTAAAAGATGAGCTGTTAGGGAAAGGGAGACAGAACTGAAATTTTTCAATAGGGAAGGTTTTACTTGGAGGGTATCATTTGAGTGAACAAAAATGGAAGAGTCAGGTTTGGAGATAATTGGTGAGAGGTACTGAGAGAAATATAGCAAATATATTCAAGGAATGGAATCCTGAAGCAGTAAGGTAAAAGAAGGGGAAACTTCCAGGTTTATATGGTCTGGATCATTGGAAGTATTTTGGCTTTAGTTTTGATTGACAGCAGATGCACTCAAAATAATTTTAGCAGAGGGTGACATGATCACTTTACTTACCACTCTGTTAAAATAGATTACAGATAGGCAAAGACAGAAGGAGGACTTCCAATAATCAGACATGAAATGATAACTGATTGGATTACATTGTTAGTCTTGTAGTTGATTTTAAGTGATTGAATATAAAACAAATTGGATATGCTGGTAGATTAAGATTAGAATTTAAGAGAAAGTAAAGAATCTAAGCTGACTCCAGAGAACTTGAGTATAGAATCTCTGTTTGCTGAAATGAGGAGGACTATCACAGGAGCAGATTTGTGATTTTTGCTTTTTTTCTCTTTCCAGATGTTTTTAAATAGAGGATTGACTTCAGGAGTAGTGAAGACAAAGCAAAGAAACAAATAAATTATAGAAGTAAAATAAAAATACTGGGCCAGGATCTATCTGGTGTAGAGGTTAAGATCCCACTTGGGATGACTTCATCCCATATTAGAGCATCTGGGTTTGAGTCCCAGTTGTGGCTCTTAGTTCCACCTTTCTGTTAGTGCACACATAGCATAAGTAGCTGCATCCCTGTCAGCCAAATAGGATAGCGGGATTGAGTTCATAGCTCCCAGACATTTGAGGAGAGAACCATAAGAGTTCTCTGGCTGTCTTCTTCTTTTTGTCCTCTGCCTGTCAAATACAACAAAATAGAAAAATTGAATAAGGACACTGACTTGGAAGCCAAATGCAAGTATTTCAAGAAAGAGGGAGTGATTGTTTAATGTTGCTAATGTGTCAGATAAAATGACACCAAGGACTGGTCATGAGATTTATCAATGTCAAAATCATTGGTAAGGGGTCAGCGCTGTGGCACAGTAAGTTAAAGCCCTGGCCTGGAGCGCTGGCATCCCATATGGGCACGTGTTCATGTCCCTGCTGCTCCACTTCTGATCCAGCTCTCTTCTATGGCCTGGGAAAGCATTAGAATATGGCCCAAGTCCTTGGGCCCCTGCACCCACATGGGAGAACCAGAAGCTTCTGGCTCCTGGCTTCAGACCGGTACAGCTCGGGCCATTGTGGCAAATTGGGGAGTGAACCAATGGATGGAAGACTTCTCTCTCTCTCTCTCTCTCTCTCTCTCCTTCTCCTCTCTCTGTGTGACTCTGACTTTCAAATAAATAAATAAATCTCTTTTTTTTAACTTTTATTTAATGAATATAAATTTCCAAAGTACGATTTATGGATTACAATGGCTTCCCCCACATACCGTCCCTCCCACCCACTACCCTCCCCTTTCCCACTCCCTCTCCCCTTCCATTCACATCAAGATTCATTTTCGATTATCTTAATATACAGAAGATCAGCTTAGTATACATTAAGTAAGGATTTCAACAGTTTGCTCCCACACAGAAACATAAAGTGAAAAATAATAGATGATTTTTTTTAAATGATGATGAAATCAGATCAGACCTATTGTCATGTTTAATCCCAGTGAGAGTCAAGTTGGGAGTTGATAATTTCTTTTTTTTTTTTTTTACAGAGGATCAGTTTAGTATGCATTAAGTAAAGATTTCAACAGTTTGCACCCCCATAGAAACACAAAGTGAAATATATTGTTTGAATATTCGTTATAGCATTAAATCTCAATACACAGCACATTAAGGACAGAGATCCTACATGAGGAATAAGTGCACAGTGACTCCTGTTGTTGACTTTACCAATTGACACTCCTGTCTATGGCATCAGTAGTCTCCCTATGCTCCGGTCATGAGTTTCCAAGGCTATGGAAGCCCTCTGAGTTCTCCGATTCTTATCTTGTTTAGACAAGGTCATAGTCAAAGTGGAGGTTCTCTCCTCCCTTCAGAGAAAGGTACCTCCTTCTTTGAAGACCTGTTCTTTCCACTGGGATCTCACTCACAGAGATCTTTTGCCAGAGTGTCTTGGCTTTCCATGCCTGAAATACTCTCATGGGCTTTTCAGCCAGATCCGAATGCCTTTAGGGCTGATTCTGAGGCCAGAGTGCTATTTAGGACATCTGCCATTCTATGAGTCTGCTGAGTATCTCACTTCCCATGTTGGATCACTCTCCCCTTTATTTATTCCATCGGTTAGTGTTAGCAGGTACTAGACTTGTTTATGTGCTCCCTTTGACTCTTAGTCCTTTCATTATGATCAATTGTGAACTGAAATTGATCACTTGGACTAGTGAGATGGCATTGGTACATGCCACCTTGATGGGATTGAATTGGAATCCCCTGGTATGTTTTTAACTCTACCATTTGGGGCAAGTCAGCTTGAGCATGTCCCAAATTATACATCTCTTCCCTCTCTTATTCCCTCTCTTATGTTTAACAGGGATCACATTTCAGTTAATTTTTAACACTTAAGAATAACTGTGTATTAATTACAGAATTAAACCAGTCATATTAAGTAGAACAGACAAAAAAACTACTAAGAGGGATAATGTATTAAGTTGTTCATTAACAGTCAGGGCTATGCTGATCAAGTCACCGTTTCCCATAGTGTCCATTTCACTTCAACAGGTTTCCTTTTTGGTGTTCAGTCAGTTGTCACCGATCAGGGAGAACATATGGTATTTGTCCCTTTGGGACTGGCTTACTTCACTCAGCATGATGTGTTCCAGATTCCTCCATTTTGTTGCAAATGACTGGATTTCGTTGTTTCTTACTGTGGTATAGTATTCTAAAGAGTACATATCTCATAATTTCTTTATCCAGTCTACCGTTGATGGGCATTTAGTTTGGTTCCAGGTCTTAGCTATTGTGAATTGAGCTGCAATAAACATTATGCTGCAGACCGCTTTTTTGCTTGCCAGTTTAAATTCCTTTGGGTAAATTCCAAGGAGTGGGATGGCTGGGTCGAACGGTAGGGTTATCTTCAGGTTTCTGTGGGATCTCCAGACTGACTTCCATAGTGGCTTGACCAGTTTGCTTCCCACCAACAGTGGGTTAGTGTCCCTTTTTCCCACATCCTCACCAGCATCTGTTGTTGGTAGATTTCTGAATGTGAGCCATTCTAACCGGGGTGAGGTGAAACCTCATTGTGGTTTTGATTTGCATTTCCCTGATTGCTAATGACCTTGAACATTTTTTCATGTGCCTGTTGGCCATTTGGATTTCCTCTTTTGAAAAATGTCTATTGAGGTCCTTGGCCCATCTCTTAATTGGGTTGTTGGTTTTGTTTCAAACATCTACAGCCAACTTATATTTGATCAAGGATCTAAAACTAATTCCTGGAGCAAGGACAGTCTATTCAATAAATGGTGCTGGGAAAATTGGATTTCCACGTGCAGAATCATGAAGCAAGACCCCTACCTTACACCTTACACAAAAATCCACTCAACATGGATTAAAGACCTAAATCTATGACCTGACACCATCAAGTTACTAGAGAACATTGGAGAAACCCTTCAAGATATTGGCACAGGCAAAGAGTTTCTGGAAAAGACCCGGGAGGCACAGGCAGTCAAAGCCAAAATTAACTATTGGGATTGCATCAAATTGAGAAGTTTCTGTACTGCAAAAGAAACAGTCAGGAGAGTGAAGAGACAACCGACAGAATGGGAAAAAATATTTGCAATCTATGCAACAGATAAAGGGTTAATAACCAGAATCTACAAAGAGATCAAGAAACTCCACAAAATAAATAAATAAATCTTTAAAAAAAATCATTGGTAAACTTGGCATGGAGCAGTGAAGATGAAAGGCTAATGTAAGTTTAATAGAAAATTGGTGGAGAGGATTTAGAGGAACTTAGAGGAACCAAAATAGAAAGTTAAGAGAAAATGGAGTATAGACAATATAAAGAATAATGATGATACCACCTAATTCACACTGGTGTAAGGGCTTTAAGCATTGTATTTCATTGAACCCAACGGTATAAATATTATTACTATCTATATTTATAGATGAATAATCTGTCATATCAAGGTTAGGAAACTCATCCAAGATCACAGAAATCTGATTTTTAAAATATATTTATTTTAGAGGCATATGTGTCTGTCAGTATGTGTGTGTGTGTGTGAGAGAGAGAGAGAGTTTAAATGTTTCCATCCACTGGTTCATTCTTTCATAAATGCAACTACAGCAGGGGTTGAATTGGGGTGAATGTCAGGAACTGGAGTAAATGTTAGGAACTGGGAATACAATTCAGTTTTCCCACATGGACACCAGGAACCAAATTATTTCTCATGTTCCACATTAGCAGGAAACTTGAGTCAGGAACTGGAGGCAAGAATCAAACCTTACTACTCTGATTTGGATGCCCATTCCAAGATCTGATTTTTAAGCACTGTGTTATGCTGATAATAAGGTAGTAAAGTTGTGTCATTTAGAGCACTTTTGCTTATTTGTTGGACTTAAAACAATGAGGCCCATTAACATATCTCATATAGCCTAACTCTGGTGTTGTGTGGAGATAAGTTTCCTTAATTCAGCAATCCAATATATCAGATACCCTCTTCTGGTTCTTTGCAGAGAGGCTATATAGCAGCTTCAAGAATATACCTTTGTGTAGTAACATTCAAAAGTTGGAAGGAAGGGGAAAGGAGATTATCTTACTATCTTATGGAGGAAAAAAAATCCTATAATTCTCACATTTTGTGCCTTGTTAGATAAGACAAAATCATTTATCAGACCTGCAAGAGACTCTGGCAAAATGAGCATCCAGTTTTTAACCCTTGTAATAGCCTTGATCTACACTAGCAGTTATAAGGAAGTAGAGAATATGCTGGGTTTACAAGCACGGAGTTCCTAGAGAAAACACAGGACACAGAGAGAGAGAGAGAGAGAGAGTCATGAACAAAGAGACAGTCAGCATTTTGAGAGGTATTGAAAGGGAGGAGTAAAGCATGTAAGCTGGATTTAATATGAAATTTCACCATTTTTGGTAACCAGGTAAGTGGTCTACAATCTTCAAAGGGATGTGAAAAAGGCACTGGAAAATTGTTCATCCGTGGTCTATCCCATTATTTATCACAAATAGCTATGTATTAAATTTGTCTTAAAATGGGTGCCCTTACAAAACTTGCAGTTTAGCAAGGTTCCAGATGAAGAAATTGTGTGATAAGTCAATTACAGGAAACGATGAGTGTGGTTTGGAATGATTACACTATTTGTGTGGTTTGCCCTTTTACATTTCCCAGCTTTTAATCTGACTTCCTCAGATAGCCCTCTTTTGAGCAGTCTTCACATAAGACAGAGTTCTTTTTTCTCTTGTCATGCCTTGCCATATTACCTTAGACACCATATTTGGATATATTTTCTCTGCATCTCACCAAACACTTTCATCTTATACTGGATTAGACCAGATCTCCAGACATAGACGATAATAAACATTCTTTTAATAATATAAATGGTAATGAAAGCCAATTAATTTTAAAAATAGAAAAATTCATAGTTGCCCTTAAACAACTTGTTCAGTATTATTTCACCCATACCAAAATGTTTTGGTTAACCTCCCTAAAGTTCACCTAGATTCTGTCTTAGTGAAATTCAAAAACAGAAGAAAAACAAAAGGAGAGGGGAGATAATTATCCCTGAAATCTTATTGGAGGAAGTAATTGATGAAAAAGAGTTATTTGGAATAGAGATCTTGATTTAGTTATAAATGAAACTTATAATCATGCATTGGAAGTCTTAAGCTGTCCATATCATCCAAAACAATCTGCAGTTTTAATTCAATTCCTACCAATATCCCTATAACGTTTCTTCAAAGAAATAGAAATATAATTCCAAAATTCTTATGAAATCTCAATGGACTCTAAGTAGTCAAGACAACCATAAGACAGAAAAACAAGTATGGACACTTTGCACTTCCTGATTCTAGAATATATGAGGGATTATAAAAAATAATCATACTTACAAATGTGTATTATGAAAGTATCCATACATATATATCACAGCTTTAAGAATTACAACAAAATGGTGCTGACATAAAAACCTGGATATAGGAAAATGAAATAATAGAAAACCTACAAATGAAGCTTCACATATATGATCAAAGTATCTGTAACAAAAATGCAAAGATTACATAGGAGAAGAGAATAATCTGTTCAACAGTGTTAAGAAAACTGGCAATTCATATCCAAAAAATAACTTGGACCCTGGCCTTAGATAACATACAGTAGCAACACAAGATGGATTAAAAATCTAAACATAAGACCTGAAACTGTAAAACTCCTAGATTAAAATATAGGGGAAAATGTTCATACCTTGGCTTTAATAGTGGTTTCATGATTATGATACCAAGAATAACTAACCAAAATGAAAGAAAAAAATGATAGTGCTCAAACTTAGAAACTTTTGCAGAAGTAAAACCATCAACTAAGTGAAAAAATAATCTATGTAATGAGTAAGGTTTGACCTAACTAATGAGATGTCCATTTAGATGACTATGTTGCAAATATAATGCCTGTGTTAAAAGTCTGACTTTACTCCTGACTCTACCTTCCTGCTAATAAAGACCCTTGGAGGTAACAATGATGGCTCAAGCAATTGGGATCCTGCCATACATATAGATATCTATACTGAGCTCCCTGGTCTCAGCTATGTCCCAAGCCCAGATCTGGCCATTACAGAAATTTAGGTAGTGAATCATCAGATGAAAGTTACTTTATCTCTCTCTCTCTCTCTCTCTCTCTCTCTCCCCCAATTTGCCTCTCAAATTAAGAAAAACACCCTGTAAGTTCACAAAAATATTATTAAAACATAGGAAAATCTCCAAATAACATATACAATGAAAGGATGTGTAAGTACAGTGAGATATCACCCAATACACATTAGAATGATCCCATTTAAAACATGTAGAAGAAACTAAAAAGTGCAGGTGAAGACTTGAATAATTTGGAATTCTTGTACACCATTGGTGGGCTTGCAAACTAGTACAGCTGCTATGAAAATACATAGGATTTTCCACAAAAAAAAAATCAAAAATAGACCTATCATATGATTCAGCAATACGACTTCTTGGTGTATATCCAAACAGATTAAAAATGGGATCTCAATGAGATACTTGCATACTCGTGTTCATTCTAATATTATTCATTACAACCAAGAGGTAGAAACAATCTAAAGACCCATTAATGGAAAAAATAGATAAAGAAACTGTGATCTATTAAAAATGGAATATTATTTGGTCTTTAAAATGAAGTGGCCCGGGAGTGCAGTGGAGGATGGCCCAAGTCCTTGGGCCCTGCACCCCATGGGAGACCAGGATAAGCACTTGGCTCCTGCCATTGGATCAGTGCGGTGCGCCGGCCGCAGTGCGCCGGCCGCGGCGGCCATTGGAGGGTGAACCAACGGCAAAGGAAGACCTTTCTCTCTGTCTCTCTCTCACTGTCCACTCTGCCTGTAAAAAAAAAAAAAAAAAAAAAAAAATGAAGTAAATCTTATCATATGCTACCACATGGATGACCATAAAGAGCATTATATATTGGGGCTGGTGTTGTGGTATAGCAGGTGAAAATGCTGCCTGTGACTCCAGCATCTATAGGGTCACCAGTTCATGTTCCAGCTGCTTCACTTCTGATCTGTCTCCTTGCTAATGTCCTGGGAAAGCAGTGGAGAATGGGCCAAGCCCTTGGGCCCTTGAATCTATGTGAGAGACCCAGAGGAAGTTCCTGGTTCCTGACTTCAGACCGGCTCATCTCCAGACTTTATGATCATTTGGGGAGTGAGCCAGAGAATGGAAGATTGATCTCTCTCTCTCTCTCTCTCTCTTGCTCTCGCTCTCTCTCTCTCTATATATATATATATATAAAACTCTGAATTTCAAATAGATAAATAAATCTTTAGAAAAAATAACATTATATGAAGCAAAATAAGCTAATCATATAAAGACCAATACTACATGAATCTATTTCTGTGTGGCATCTAGTCAAACTCTTACAAATTAGAAAAGATGCTGCCATGGGCTGAGGGAAGAAGGGAAAAGCAAATTGTTCAACAAATACAAATTTTGGTTTTGCAAGATGAAAAAGTTCAAAAATCTGTTGCAGAAAAATGTGCCAACATTGTGGCTCACTGGGTTAAGCTGTTGCCCTCAATGCCGGCATCCCATATAGGCACTGCTTTGAGTCTCAGCTGCACCTCTTCTGATCCAGTCCCATGCTAATGCATGGCAAAGTAGCAGAAGAAAGTAGCAGAAGACGATCCAAGTGCTTGGGCCCCTGTATCCACTTGGGAAACCAGATGAAGCTTCTCACTTCTGGCTTTGGCCTGACCCAGCCCCAGCCACTATGTCTACTTGGTTAGTAAACCAGCAGATGGAAGATCTCTCTGTGTGCCTCTCTATCTCTCCCCCTCTCTCTCTGTAACTGCCTTTCTTTTTTTTTTAACTTTTATTTAATGAATATAAATTACCAAAGTACAGCTTATGGATTATAATGGCTTCCCCCCACATAATGTCCCTCCCACCCGCTACCCTCCCCTTTCCCACTCCCTCTCCCCTTCCATTCACATCAAGATTCATTTTCGATTTTCTTTATATACAGACGATCAGTTTAGCATACATTAAGTAAAGATTTCAACAGTTTGCTCCCACACAGAAACATAAAGTGAAAAATACTGTTTGAGTACTAGTTATAGCATTAAATCTCAATGTACAGCACACTGAAACTGCCTTTCAAATAAATAAAATAATAAATAAATAAATATTTTTTAAATGTGCATATAGCTAACAATTGCCATACTATACACTGAGAAACAGTTCAGATTATACATTTTACATTGCATTTTTATGACAATCAAAAAAGGATAAATAAACTTTCAGTCAGGAGCTCATGTAAATGCTTTTTTGATACATGCCTTTACTGTAATCTGAAATTGCTCAACTATAATAAAAATTTTCCTATTGAACATTCACCATGTGTAGAGTATAACGAAGGAGACTGACATATATTGTTTATGATTCTGTTCCACCAATGGGGAAATAAAGGTCTATGGGACTAAGTCTTTTGCCTAAAATCTTGTTTCTTAAGTAGTTAGATTATTCTTCAAAGTAAACACATCTGGTTATGAATATATACACATTTTCTATTGTGAACTTTTGATCTAGTAAATTTTGGTAATTTTTCCAAACTCATCAAGTTTAAAACTATTTTAGTTCATTCTACACTTCCCAAAGCATAAATACATTATATGTATATACCTAGGGAACAGATGTGGACACTTCATAACAACAGGATGTCCTGAAATCCTGATCCTTATCTCAGTTTTACCTTTATGCAGATCTGTCTCACACAGAATAGGATGTATGAGGAGAGAATTACTGCTATTCTATTTGTGTTGAAGAAGCAAATGTGGAGAAACTGAAGCATATTGGATAATAAAAAACTATTTTGCTAATTAATAGCAAAATCAACCATAAATAAAACCCACATCTTCTTTGTCTTTGTCTAGTGCTATTTATAAAAAGTATGAATATGCTAAAAGTTACCATTTGGGAACTGTACTCATTATTATAAAAAGTAGTACCTGTGAACTCAATTGAATCTGTTCTCTGTATTATCACATTACCATGAAAAATTGAAGTATCCAATGATAAATTAAAAATTAAAAACAAAAAAGAAAAAAAATAAAGGAGACTAAAGTTCTGCAATGACATGGATTTAGAGGAGGAAGAACAAGCTTTCAATGTCATTTCTTTTTTTTTTAAGATTGATTTATTTATTTACACAGAGAGAGACAGAGGCAGAGAGAGAGAGAGAGAGACATCTTCCATCCGTTGGTTCACTCCCCAGTTGGCTGCAACAGCCAGAGTTGCTCAGATTTGAAGCCAGGAGCCAGGAGCTTCTTCCAGGTCTCCCACACGGGTACAGGGGCCTAAGGACTTGGGCCATTTTCTACTGCTTTCCCAGCCTATAGCAGAAAGCTGGATTAGAAGTGGAGCAGCCGGCACTCGAATTGGTGCCCATATGGGATGCTAGCACTGCAGGCAGCAGCTCCCTGTGTATCGGTGTTTCAGTATAAATGACATCCTGTCTGCATCTCTCTCTTCACTCCTTGCTGCCTTCGCTCTGCTTGGTGATTTAGTATTACCAGACATTTACTATTCTTATGGACTTTTGACATAGCAAATATGCTTCCTCAGCTATTTGTGTGGTTCTCCAACAATATCATGAATAGTGCAAAACAACTAAGAAGGGGTTTTAGATTATTAACCTCTTTTGATTATTCTGATTGACATTGGTTTGAAGTCAATTGAACAGAGACAAAGCATCAGTTCCAGCTTGTATTACATATTTTGGTTGATATTTTTCTTCCTATCCATGTCAAGCTAGAAGATATGCATTTTCTTATTTTATGGGTATGAGTGATATGATTTGAATATGTTTTGGGTATATTCCACTATGGTTCATGTGTCAGAATCTTGGTCCCTAAAGTGACAACATGTGAGGCTGTGAAACCTCTAGGATTGAGGCCTGGTTGGAGGTGCTTACTCATTGAGGGTGCTGTCCTCTAAAGGGAGAAAGGTAGTTTTTCTGAGAGCCAAGTTGTTATAAGAGTGAGCCCAGTGGCCTCGGTTGTGGTGTAGCAGGTAAAGCCACCTCCAGCAATGCTGGCATCCCATATGGAAACAAGCTCGAGTCCTGCCTGTTGACTTCTCATCCAGCTCCCTGTTGATGGCCAGGGAAAAGCAGCAGAAAATGTCCCAGTTGTTTGGGATCCTGCCACACACATGAGAGACCCAGACTGCACTCCTGGCTTCTGCCTGGGGCAGGCCTGGTGCAGGGCTGGCTTTGGGGGCCATCTTCAGAGTGAACAAGCAGATGGAGGATCTCTCTTTCTGCATCCCCCTCCTGTGTGTGTCTGACTTTCCAAAAAGTAAATAAATCTTAAGAGAAAATGAAAATGAATGAGGCCAATGCCTGACTCACTCTCTGCCTTCCTGTTTAATGAGATTTCTTCCTTTCCCACATATTCCTGCCATCTTCCATGAGGTTCTCATCAGAACCAAGCTGATGCAGGTGCTATGCTTTGAATCTCATAAACTATGAGCTAAATAAACATCTTTTACTTATGAAGTCACTCTGCCTAAGGTATTTCAATACAGTAGCAAAACAAGGGATTCACACAATGATTAATTCAGTGTTTTACTACTGTATCTCTGCATAAAATCATTCTTTTTTCTTACCAATTTATTCTATTACTCCTTTTAAAATGACATTTTAAAATATATCAGAAGTTAATTGAAATGTAAGTCTTACTAGAGACATAGCCATGCCTTTTCCCTTTATCTTGGTTGCATTTATTAAATAAATATTTGTGGAATCACAGTATGTGGAGTAGGTAACATATAGATCAGCTTTTTCAAAGAAGAAAGGATCCAAACCCAGCCAAAAATATGATCAAGTCACCTCCATACTACTTGATAAAATAGAATGTATAAATTTTGGAAAAGATTAAGAGGAGGAACTGAGTTCACTTATTTGGGAGAATAAATTATTAGTAACTAATCATCCACAATTTAGAAGATTGATATCTATTAGAAATGAGTAAACATCTCTCTCTTTTTTTGCAATCTTTTCTTGATTAATGATTTGCTATTGTTCTCTAATTCTTTGTTCTCTATAACTAGATTATAAAATCCTCAAAAAGTCTCATGTGTGGACAGAACCATATGCGTGATAATAGCTCAATAACTGATGAGAAAACAAATGGATTAATGAATAAGTTCATGCATTTTCTTGAATTCGAAAAAATATTACGGTGTTAATTTCAGAATATACTAGATAGGGTTCATGAAAATTCAAGCATCTCCTAAAAAAATTTAGTGAGAACCTCTCTTATTCAATTAAGAACTTCTGACAAAAGTACCAGCAATAATGCAATAATTTGTCTTATATTGAGATAAATTTTTGTCCAATTTACAATAGTATTTTATTAACATATTATCCTCTAAAGGTAGTCTTAAAATTTATTGTAGATTAAATTCCTGGAAGAGGAGTTGTAATTTGAAATAATGGTACTCACATCTTATTTTTCCATTGGGACACAATTATAGTAGAAGTTTACATTTCCAATGCTGAGAGGGCCTGATGTCTATTTTTATGGAAATAGCCACAAATATCACAGTTGATCATCTGTAAATGATATATCTATACTATATGAGGTTTCTAAAGATATGTACAATGGGAAAGGGAAATGTGACCATAATCCATCATATATGATTGCATTTACATAAAAGAGAGTACAACCGAATACATTACAAAAAAAAAATGTAAAGTAAAGGACTCTGGTGGAGCATTTAAAAGCATTTCAGAAGCATACAGCACAGGCCTGTAAACTCTGGGTTCAGTGCCATAGCACCCTGAGAATCAGAAGACCAGGTTACTGATCCAATTCCCCTATGGCCAGAGTGCTCCGATTCCTAGAAATGATACCACTCCACAGTTTTGCCCAATAAGAGCATGTGTTTCCACTCTCCTCATCTTACCTCATAGTGTTCTCTTCTCTCTCCCTGATCTTGAAATTTCCGTTTAACACATTGCCTTAGGCAAAAATATTCTCTCTTTTTTTTGTTTGTTTGTTTGGTTGGTTGGTTGTGTTTTTTTGTTTGTTTGTTTGTTTTTTTGACAGGCAGAGTGGACAGTGAGAGAGAGAGAAAGGTCTTCCTTTTCCATTGGTTCACCCTCCAATGGCCGCCTCGGCTGGCGCACTGCAGCAGGCGCACCGCGCTGATCCAAAGCCAGGAGCCAGGTGCTTCTCCTGGTCTCCCTTGGGGTGCAGGGCCCAAGCACTTGGGCCATCCTCCACTGCACTCCCAGGCCACAGTAGAGAGCTGGCCTGGAAGAAGGGCAACTGGGACAGAATCTGGCGCCCCGACTGGGACTAGAATCCCATGTGCCGGCACCACAGGCGGAGGATTAGCCTAGTGAGCTGCGGCGCCGGCCAAAAATATTCTCTCTTTAAAGGCACCACAAGCCATGAGGCATTCAAAATTAGAAATTTTCTACTGCAAGGACCTGTTACCTGTTTATCAATGCTCACTGCATTTTCCTCTTGTCCACACAGTTACAGTTCAGGTCTAGCAGTGCATGAAGTGAAGCATGACAATATGACTATATTTTGACAAATGTTCGGTAAGGACAGCTTTTGAGGGCTAGTTCCCATCTTGACCCATAAAAACTCCTTGCATACTATTTTCCAAAGAATCTCCTTTCCCACTGGTTTCTTTGGAGACACCTTGGGGAAGTCTTTGAAACAACCCAGCCTGAAAGAACATAGGTCCTTGAATCACTTCTAGGATCTCCAATCAGGAGAGCTGACAATTTGGATTATTACATGAGTTCAAATAGTTTTTATTTTACTTCATTACATTACATATGAATTCTGTTACAACACTTGATAGGTCCCTAATAAATATATGGTCCATTCACTCACACCATAGTCTGCTAGAACTAAAAGACACTTTTTAGGTACTACTTATTTTTTATTCTTTGATACCTTGTAGGTTTTTACCTTTTCATCCCCAATAAGATTCATCTCCCCTCCTCTTCAGGTTCTATTCTCCTGACTCCAAATTGTGATGTATCATTATCCACACCATCTTTATCTTGGGGATATTAAAGTCAAACAGCCCACTCTTCTATCACAGCCAGTTTTTAGCTCACTCATTCACACATTCTGACTTAGTTTATCATACTAAAGCCACATTTCCTTGATTCCTCTACTTCCTCCCTCTACTCCCTTGACTTCCCTCAGAGTCTACCTTAGATCACATGGCCAAACACTTCCATTACACCCCTCTCGGTTTTGGCAACTCCTTTTGCCAACCGAACTTCCTCCAGAGATTAGTGACATGAACTTGCACGGATTTGTACCTTTATCAATTCCGTGTCTCTGATGTCAACCAAGCTCTCAATGGGCCTAGACATAATTCTGTATTTCTCTATTTAACTCTTTCTCCAATTATTCACAGTAGTTATTTTAAACCATCTAATTGCCCCAAATTGTGCCTCTCTCTTAACCAGTGACTTTTCACTTCACAGTTCAATAGACATTACTAGAAGAGACTATTATAACTGACTGCTTTAAAATTTAGATTGTATCTTGTCACAATGGAAATTATGTCTCTGATTATATTTAATCTTTTATTAGGGTTGCTATATAAAATAAATGATTCCTAGTTACATTTGAATTTAAAATAATGTGTGCATAAACATATATATACACACACAAATACACAGAGAGATACACACACAGACATATCCCTGGAAATATTTGGAACATACTTACACTGAAAATTTGTTTAATGTTTATCTGAATTGAAAATTTGTCTGGGTATTCTGGCTTTTTGTCTTCCTTTATATTTTGCTAACTATAACAACTCAGTCTATTCCACTTCTATCCATTCTCCAATTTCTCATTCAATGTTCCATGCTCTTTGTGTCTTCAGTACACCATCTTTATTGGTTATTTCTCATAAACATTGAGTATATTAAGCAAAATATGCTCAAAGTAAATCCTGCTGTCTTGGTCCCATATCCATCCCGTGTCTTCCATCTCTCTTCTGCCCTTAAAAACCTAATAAAATCTGTGAATATATTTTAAAAATTTGCTTTCACCAAAAAAACATACTTGAATTATGTTTTTCCAAGAAAACTTGAAGAATCATCATATTTTCAACCATCTTCTAGACAGCTGCACTTTGGAGAATTTCAAGTGCAATATCACCAAAATTGAATTTGTCAATGATTTGTATCTCATTGTAAAGCAGCGAGTAACTGGGCCTCATCAATGAACACCTTCAAATGTCCAAATGAATTTTTCATTAAACGTTGAGAATTTTGTCTCCTACGTTTACTTCAAATTAAATCATTTACACTGTTTCCACCCTAAGGCTTGCACCATTACTTCAGACCCAGACTTCACCCTCATGTGGGAAGAGAAGTGGCCCGAGAGAGGAACTGAGGTTTGATAGCTCCTTCTGATGAACATGGCATCACAGGCCACCCCCTGACAACTCCAGGTGAACTGTGGTTCGACAGCTACGGTCGATCCACATGATAGCCCCAGATGACTAATGGTTTGTGTAGCCCATCATAGCCCACATGACAATTCTCTTTCTGTAAACCATTCAAACGTACCTTCCATGTAACAATAAGCTCCTCCTTTTCTATGTAGCAGAAACCACAAGCTCCACACATTGCAAATACAGAGCAAGGGGCAGTGGGAAACTTCAACTATGGCTATAGAATATGTCCCCACAATGACCTTTATAATGTCATCATAGTGTCATTATAATAAAATTACCATGGCCAATACTCTCACTCCTGATGCATTTTTGAGGGTTTTTAAATATTGTAGTGGGGTCTTTTTGTGTTTTTGCTTTTTGTCCACTCTCTCTTAGTTGGCCTGATTTATTTCTTGTGTTTGTGTATTTTTCTTTTGCTTTAAATAAACCCTACGAAATTTCCTGCACACTTTTATGCTTCCATTTTGAATTCTTTCATGCATGGAGGAAAGAACCTGGAATAAGCATAACTGTTGACCTATTGCCCACAACAAAAGTGACAAGCCAGTCAGCAGTTTGTAGCAAGATTCAGAAGTCCATCCAGACATCGATTGGTGAATTTTGACTGAGACTTTCCTCTGTTGTGCTTGAGGGTCTTGGTTTCTTTCTGCCACTCTCTCTTTCCATTTTGACACACTATGGACTACTTCCTTTTACTATCCCTGGAAAGTCAGGATCTGAGGATCCTGGGTGATGCAGAGCCTCTCCAAGGACTGAATCAGACCTTGGTTTCACTGAAGGCTGTACAGATGTCCGGTCAACATCCAGGGATGCTGAATTTGACCTAATCCTTAAAAGTCCGGGGGTTTGAGATGAATGCCTTGGTATAACACTGGGGTCTCATAGATCTATGGCTTCCTTTTCTTTTCCTAGGTCTTGAAGAAGTTTGTTCAGTCATGGGTAACTCACCATCCATTCTAATGGACTCACCACTAGGTTGTCTTCTCAGATATTGGTAAATTCTGAGTCTAGATATTATAAATATGAAGGAGCTCATCTTCTCTTGCAACTCTATCTGGCCATACTACGAGCTAGAATATTGAGAAATCTGGCCACCAAATGGGACTCTCAACAATAATACCATCTCCTAAATTGACCTGTTCTTTAAGAAACAGAAAAGATGGTCAGAAATTCCTTACATACAGGTACTCATGACATTCCCTGCCCTTAGAACAATCTGTAGACTCAATTAAGCCTTGTGTTTCTGGAGACATAAGACACAGAGGAGCAGCAGATAGATATGGTAGATGACCCATTGTGGGTGATCCTGTGCCTGGCTGGGAAACTGCCTGCCTAGTGCATGCAGGTTAAGAGGGCATGGCACACCATGTTCCCAGGAAAAACCCTGGTGGAGGACTCAGCACACTGAGACACACAAATGACCTGACCGCCGGCAGATGGCAAGGACCCCAGGCATATTTCCCCCAGCCCTGCTTCCTGTTGAGGGGCCTTGTAATTGTCAAACAGCTCCCCATGTGGCCCAGACCCATAAGGACCAACTGGAATGCTACGTAGGCTATATGACCTTCAGGTTGATTGGAGAAGCATACAGGCGCCAGTATCGGCTTTCCTATAGAATTAGCATTGCCCTGAACTAGATACTCGCCTTTTGTCTGCCCCATAAAAGCATGTGCCTGGTTGTTAATAAACAGACATATTCACTGAAACTTGTCTAGGGTGCATCTTGTCAAAGACTGCTGTCACCCCACCATCCCAACAGTGTGGGGCTTGCAGGATGAGCCCGCAACTGGTGCCAGAAAAGGGACCTGAACACATAAGGTAGGCAAGGGTGGGGCCCTTCCTGCTAGGTGAAGAGGTATCACCCATTAGTTGGGCCCCCAATCCCTCTCAGCTAGGTGAGAGGGCATCTTTTCCCCTTTCTCCAGGGGCCTCCACCGTGACCATTGGCTCCATCCTCTCTCTGCTGGGTGAGAGAGTGCCTCAATCCCTTTCTAGGGGCCCCTGACATGATCATCAGCCCCCAATCCTTCTCTGTTAGGTGAGAGGGCACTTCCACCCCTTTTTCTAGCCCCCACCCCCGACCGTGATCATTGGCTCTAACCCCTCTCTGCTAGGTGAGAGGATATCTCCATCCTGTTCTAGGTCATCGGTTCCCCACGTGGATTTTCTTTTGTTCCCCTGTGACTGGCCCATTGAATTGGTCTGTCTGTGATTATATCTTCCTAGCTCTTTCTTTTGCTTTCTTGGTTGGTTGCTTACTTTCGCCCCTTATTGTGGGCCAGACCTCGAGTAAGGACACTAGACCTAAGGTCTTGAAGGCTTTGTTGGAAACTTGTGGCCTTAAACTGAAATGGGAAGAAGCTGAAAAGTTTTGAGAAACTGCTGTGGGCATGTGGCTTGAGGCAGTAGACATTTATGATCCGTTTGTCTAGGAGATGTTACAAGCTGCCGGGTGGGAGGTGTACATCACATACCTGTCTCCCTCCAGTTTTACACTATAGCTACTGCCATCTTGCAATGCTTAGCGTCCCCTACTGCCATTTTTCTGACATCCATGCCACTGGCCAGACCTCTGTGTTCCACCTCAGAAGCTACAAACATCTATGGTGCTTCATTGGCAGGTTCCGGTCCCCTGATTCAATGATTCTGACTCAGAGCCTCCCCATCAGACCAAAGATAAAAACTCAGAGGCTGTGGGCCTGATAGGGGATAGAATGTGAGGGACAACCTTGGCTTCCCCTGCCTCACTGGAGCTTCCTCTTCCCCCCATCCTTGGCCCCTGTTAACTTGGCCATCAGTTCCCCCTCCTGGAGAACAGGGAGAGCCTCCTCCTTTTGGTGTCTGGCTCCCTCCCTTGTCATCTCCAGCTGGCCCCTAGGCTCTGCCACTGACAGATAAGTAAGTTCAGGTCCTGCTGGGCCAGCCCAAACCACAAACCCCACCCCAGCCAGAGGTGCCACCTCCTTTTCTTTACTGCATGCCTGCTGCACCCTCACGCCCTGCCACTCAGGTTCCTTGGGGCTGCTTTCCACCTGGGGCCACTTCCACTGCATTCCTGTTGTGGCGCTCTGACTCTTCACCACTCTTCAGCCTGCTGCCTCCCAACACTCCACCCTGCGGATCTGAACTTCCCCTCCAGGTAGCTCACCCGATGCCTTCCCCATCAATATTCTGCCAACTCCTCAATGCCCCTGTGAGTGTTATCCCCACATTCATTCCACTCTTAAAGATTTGCACAAAGCAGTACATAAAAATGGTCCTCACACCCTTACACTGAACAACTCCTGGAGACCATAGCTGTTGGCCTTAACTGACACCAGCACTGGAAGGACCTTGTGCTGGCCTTTCTGGAGCCTGTAGTCTTTCTAAAATGGAGAGTCTTTTATTGTGATGAATGCAAATAGCAAGTGGTCCACAATTTGAGAGCTGGGGCTACCTGCTCTGGGTAGACCCCATCATCTAGGCTGCAGCACCCCCCTACAATTCTTTGAACACATAAAGCTTTGTGCCCTCTGTGATTGGCATAAACTGCCAGTAGGAGGGGCTCCATTCAATCTCTAAGGGCTATGTCAAAAGCCCTCTGAGGATCTTACAGTCTTCCTTACCAGAGTGGAGCAGGCTGTACAGGGCACAGTTGCTCATGAAGGGGTTAAGAAATCCCTGTTCTGTGACCTAGTGTGGGAAGGCATAAACAAAGAGCACTGTGCTGTGATTGCCCGGTGCATATGAAGTCATTAGATGTGTGGAGTCTAGCATGTCAGAATATGGTGCACACTCTTCCCAAACCAAAAAGCTCAGCCAGGGTTTTAATGCCCAAACAGAGATGCTTCCCAGGCTCTGACTACTGTTGTATGGGTTCAGGACCCTATAGGAACAGATGGACTCCCGAGATGCTAGGGCTGTGGGACATGGGGCCATATGCAACATAATTACCCTGCCATGATTTCTCTGAGTGGCACCCCACAGTCTGTTCCCAGAGTATTCTTCCTCCCCCTTCCACTCCTTTTTTGGTGTGCCCCAGTTGCAGGAAGGGCTACCAGGGGGCAAAGGATTTTAGGTCTCAATATGACAAAGAGGACAAACCTTTAGATGGGTATCAGGGCAGCCTCCAGACCCATCACCTCAAGAGGGACCATCCCACCATCCTAATACTGGACTATCCAATCAAATGGAAATAGATGCCCCTGGGGCTTACTGAACCATTCCTCAGGAGTCACAGATCCAGCCTCAGATACGTTTTTGGATTAATGGTAAGGTCTTCGGGGCCGGCCACTGTGTCGTAGCAGGTTGAAGTCCTGGCCTTAAGTATCGACTTCCCATATGGGTGCCAGTTCTAGTCCTGGCTGCTCCTCTTCTGATCCAGCTCTCTGCTGTGGCCTGGAAAAGCAGTAGACTTGGGCCCCTGCACCCATGTGAGAGACTTGGAAGAAGCTTCTGGCTCCTGGCTTTGGATCGGTGCAACTCCGGCTGTTGCAGCCATCTGGGGAGTGAACCAATGGATGGAAGACCTCTCTCTCTCTCTCTGTCTCTACCTCTCTGTAACCCTGTCTTTCAAATAAATAAAATAAATCTTTATAAAAAAAATGGTAAGGTCTTCAAGGGCATAACTGACTCAGGAGTGGATGTCACCATATTGTGAAAAGAGGAATTTCCCTCAGGAAATTATCCAGGGCCCTGATGTGTGAGGGGTGGGGAGACTTTCTCCTAGTCATCAGCTAAAACACTCTGTTACTTGGAAAGACCTAGATGGACACAAAACCACCCCTAAGGATATTGCTAACTCCCTTCCTGCTTTCTTGTAATGGGACTCCCACTTTCCTTAAAAACCAACAATAGCCCTGCCTACAAATCCAATGTGTTTGCCCCCTTTTGTGTCAAGTATGCCATTCATCATGTTGCAGGCATACCCTATAATCCCCAGGGCCAGGGCATTGTGGAAAGAAGACATCAGGATCTTACGACTATGCTTAAAAAACAGAGGGGGAATATGGTCCCCCCAGTGAATGCATTAACTTTGCTCTTCTCACCTTAAATTTTTTACAAGTTTCACCCTCTGAAGAGCCATCAGCAGTGGGACACTGGAGACCTTTCATAGGCCTAACCCAGTTGCCCCTGGTCTGATGAAGGGACCCGACCACCCAAAGGGTGGGTGGAAGGGGCCTGATCCCCTCATACCAATGGGAAGAGGTTTCACATGTATCTTTCCAGAGATCACTCCACAGACTGTGTGGATGCTGGCCCAAAATGTCAAAACCTGGACCCCAATCTCTGAAAACTGACCCTCTGACAAACCATCGCCAGTGTCTTTCCCTAAGCGAACTGCTGATAAAGACACCAGAAGAGGAGGAGGCCTGCCCCCTCCCAACATCGGGTGACATGGGGGACCTCCATGTCTGGTGGACCAAGCCCAATGCCTGTACCCAACCCCCAATCCAACTGGCTCATTGCTGGTGGTGCTGATCTGTACAGTACTGATGCTAAACTCTCAGGCTGCCCAAGATCATGCTGAGTCCCAGGTACACTGGGACTTTGTCCTCCAACCCACCAATCGTAGTAGGTGCCTCCTTTGGAGGGGCTAACCCTCCAGCTTTTTACCAATAATAACAATATTCATGAACCTGGGGCCAGCGCCATGGTGCACTAGTTTAATCCTCTGCCTGCAGCGCCAGCATTCCATATGGGCACTGGGTTCTAGTCCTGGTTGCTCCTCTTCCAGTCCAGCTCTCTTCTGTGGCCTGGGAAAGCAGTGGAGGGGCCCAGGGGCTTGGGCCCTGCACCTGCATGGGAGACCAGGGGGAAGCACCTGGCTCCTTGCTTCTGATCGGCATAGCTCCGGCCACTGCGGCCATTTGGGGGCTGAACCATGGGATGGAAGACCTTTCTTTCTGTCTCTCTCTCTCATTGTCTATAACTCTACCTGTCAAATAAATAAATAAAAAATCTTTTTAAAAAAATCCATGAACCTGAGGCAGAAACTGAGTTTGACAAGGCTTCCTGGAATTATTGCCTTTCTCTGCCTGATGATCCTATATGTTTCTGGTTCTTTTCAAACAGCTCATCTTTCTCAGGTGATATCAGTGCTGCTTATCATAGCTACATGTTGCCTTGTATATCTGTCAGACTGGCCCAAAATGTAGAACTTCTTGGTTGGCCCTCCTTGTATAACAGCCTTTCATCCTTTGCCTTCTCTGCCAGGTTCACAATTCCTCACCACATTGGAAAATGTCTCTGAGCTGGACATGGTGAACTGCTCTAGCCCCAACCTTAACTGCATTTTGACTAACTGCCTACTCTCTAACTCCTTTCTTGATTTTCTTTTCATGGTTAGGACGGCCCTGGCGATTTGATTTCTTGTTCAAATACACAGTAACTGGACCAGACCCTGAGACCAGCCCTTCAAGGATGTAGTCATGTAGCTGGTAGAGTGGACTAAGAGGGCCCTTGGACTGATCATCACTGCCATTATATCCACTGTCACTGTGGTAGCTGGTGTGGCCATCACCACAGTTTGCCTCGTCCAAAGTGTTCAAAGGCTGAAATGATGAACATCACTCAACTGATGGCTGCTCCCCTGTTTACCCAAAACGAAGCCAATGGTCAGATCAAAACATTTACACTGGATTTTACAACAGGAGTTAGATTTATGTCAGAAACAGATTGAACAGCTTAGGCAACCATGTGCCTCCAGTGTGATGTTTGCTTCATAGTTATTTGTGTCAACAATGTGTCTTAGATTGGAAAACTCAATATCATAACTTGTCAGCCAATATCAGGGGCTCTTGGGATAGGGAGTTTTTGCAGACACTCTTCAATTTAACTCAACAAATTCTAAAGCTTAATGCCACCCATGTTTCTATCCCAGCAGTTACTACCTTTACACATGGATTGGTCGATTACTGGTGGGGACTTGTGAAATCTTGATTCCATCCCTATGCATCGATTACTACAGTACTGCTTATTGTGGGTTGCAGCTTATTGATCTGTTTTTTCCATGCCACACTAAAGGCTTCTCTACCGGCCGAGATTTTGGCTGCAGAGATACTCTGCCCTAAAACAGGGTGGGGGTGAGGAAATATGGGTGATCCTATGCCTGGCAGAAAGACTACATGCCTAGCGTATGCAGGATGTCAAAAGGGTGTGGCACACCATGTTCCCAGGAAAAAACCCTGGTGGAGGACACACACTGACTGCCAGCAGATGGCAGAGACCCCAGGCATATTTCTCCCACCCGTGCTTCCTGTTGAGGGGCCTTGTAATTGACAGCTAGGTAAATGGCTTCCAGTTGTGGTCCAGACCCATAAGACCACCTGGAAGGCTATGTAGGCTAAGTGACCTTCAAACTGATTGGAGAAGCATAGAGGCACCAGTATCAACTTTATGCTATAGAATTAGTGTTGCCCTGAACTAGCTACTCACCCTTTGCCTGCTCCATAAAAGCCTGTGCCTGATTGTTAATAGATGGACATGTTCACCAAAATTTCTCTCTGGTGTTTCTCATGGAAGATTGCCATTGCCCCACCATCTCAATAGTGTGGACCTCACAGGATGAGCCTGCAACCACTGTTTCATGTTCCTCTACCACTAGGGCTCTACTAACTAAAATTCAGCACGTCCCAGCACCAAAACCCCTTGCAGGAAATACTGGGTCCTTTGCCTCTCCCAACAGACACTGATTCTCCGCTACCTCCTGTTGGTCCACAACCTTCACCCTACAATGCCGCCTGTCTCCCTCAACCAAAGGACAGCCTGATTGGCATAATTTGCAATGGGGCTTTCTGCTAACTGAATACATGTAAGCTTTGCCCCCTGATAGAGGTTTCTGAGATGCTGAGATGATTAGAGTACAAATCTATTTCTCCATGACTGGCTTAGGTCAATGTGAACAAGAGCTAGGAAGATTTTCAGAAGACCCTACCAAATTTATTGAAGAGTTTCCAACCTTAACTCAGGCTTTTAACCTAATCCAGCATTACCTACACATTGTCTCATACATTTGTTGCACTCCAGAGGAGAAACAGCATATCTGTGCAGAGGCTCAATCTTACGTTGACTCCCTGGAGACTCAGCAGCCCAACCAATATACTTCAGAAGCTACAACATTCCAATTAATATAATTTGATTGGATTTATCAAAGAGGCCATGATAAGTTAAAACACTGGGGTCATATGGCTGATTGTCTACTAGTTGGGATGAGAAAATGTATAGTCAAGCCTACAAATTATGACAAAGTCAGGAAAGTAAGACAGTATTAGAAAGAATATCCAGCTTTATTTTAGGGACAGGTGATAGAGGCCTTAAAGAGATACACTAACAGGGGCTGGCATTGTGGTGCAGTAGGTTAAACCACTACCTGCAATGCTAACATCCCATCTGAGTGACAGTTCTAGTCCTGGCTGTTTCACTTCTGATCCAGCTCCCTGCCAATGTGCCTGGGAAATTAGTGGAAGATAGCCTTGATACTTAGATCCCTGCCACTCATGTGGGAGACTTAGAGCTCCAGGCTCCTGGCTTTGATCTGGTCCTACCCTGGCCATTGGGACTATTTAGAGAGTGATAAAACAGATGGAAGATCTCTCTCACTGTCTTTATACTTCCTTTAACTCTGTAACTCTTTCTTTTAAATAAATAAATATTTTAAAATAGAAATATATTAATGCAGACCCTAGCACTCATGAAGGGCAGATACTACTTAGTAACTGTTTTATAAATCAATCAGCTCCAGGTATTCAGAGGAAACTCCAGAAACTGGCCATTGGACTCCAAATTTCTACAAGTCAGCTGCCAGATTTATTATTTCCTGCATTTAATAATAGAGAGATGACTAAATAGGTAGAGGTGTTCTGACGTGGGGAAAAACAGTCCAGATCAGCTAAGAATCACTAACTGGCTATATATCTGTCAACATTAAAAACTCTGCCTCAAGTCCTCATAGGCACAACCAGAGCATAATTCTCTCTGCTCTTGTGAGCCAATTGAAGATCCAAAGTTTACAGAATTTTCCACAAACCCTTCCTGAGGGATATATAGAGAGAAACAGAGAAACATTAAGAATATTACAACTTTCAGCTGACACGCTTTTCCTTCTAATTTTCTTAGGAAACTGCTTTTGGTAGGAAAATCTTCTGGTAAGCTTTTCCACATTATAGGAGGAAATCTTACTGAATTTCCTAAATGACAATCACATGGCCTTAGAACATCTACTGGTAAGACAAGGCAGAATATGTGCAATGACCAATGAAACCTGTCTTGTTTACATTAACAGTGTGCTCATGGAAAGACACATCAAAGGATTTTTAGAGGAATCAAGTAGTTCTATGATTTTGCTAAAGGAAACATCAGCTCCTTGGTAGGTTCTGAGGGGTATTAAGAAGTGCTTTGTTGTGGTGGAATGAGAAGGCTAAGATGGCTGCTGGCAAGCAAGCGTCAGTTACTCAGGAATGGCTTTGGAACCCAACGTTGCTAGGCAATGGAGTCTGCCTAGCAACACGCAGTGATTGGTTAGGACATAGACCGCTCCTTGACCAGATTGGCTGCCTCGGCTATTTAAGCTTCTGTACCAACTGAAATAAATGAGTCTGCGGATGCTTGCCTCTGGCCTGCTTTCACCTCTGGTGTCTGTGTGGTGTCTCCACGCCTCTTACCCCCACTACACTCCTCCTCTCAGAATGAATCCACAGCAACACTTTGCCATCTATAACATGGTTCTTACCCTTATTCTTTCTTTACCCAATTGTAAATTTGCCAACTGTTCATTTGTTTCTTCATGGTTTCATGGCAGAACAATGGTGATGCAAGGATTCTAGTCATTGCCAGTGACTGGTGACAAAACTCTAGATCCTCCAACAACTTTTCTACATCAGTTACAAGGGAGTTTTACTTCTTGGCTATGTAGTGATGACATCCTGACATAGCATGAAGAAGTTGCAGATGGACCTTCCTGTCACACACTTATTCAGATTAAGGGATGAAAATCTCTGAGGGTGGAAAATGATGAGGCACGATAGAAAGCTAAAATAGGTAGCTGGAAAGAGGACCTGAGGTTTAACAGCCCCAGCCAGTCTACAGCAGAACAAGCTTTGGTATGACATCTCCAATTGAATAGTGTTTTGACAGCCACAGCTGATCCACCATGGACAGCCCCACTGATCCACCATGGACAGCCCCAGCTTACCTATGATTTGACAGCTCTGGCGGTGTGACTTGCCTCTGGCTCTACAGCCTTTCCCTCTTCTTTCAGAGAACCATTAGCAGCCACCTTCCATAAATCCCCAAGTTCTACAATGTTGCAAATGTAGAACCAATGCCTGCTGGAAATATCCAGTATGGCTGTAGGATGTGTTTCACAAATGTGGTCAGCACTTCCACTCTCATCATGCACCTGACACCATGACACTTCCAACATTCTTAAAAAAAAATAGGACAAAGAAATGGGCAGCACTGAAGCCCTGCACCAAACTCCACCTCCTTTTGAATATTCAATTAAAATCCATGCCAGAAACCAGGCTGTGTCTCCATAGAGTAGAAAAACACACAGACCAAACTTTGTTGAGGAGTTTTTTGGTTTGTTTATGAGTCTTCTTTGTGTTTTGCCTTTTGTTCACTTTGTCTCTCAAGCTGATCTGACTCATTTCTGAAGTGTGTGCTTTTATTTTGCTTTAAGTAAACCCTGCTTCCCTGTACACTTTGGTGCCTCCACTTTGAATTCATTCTTGTGTGGAGAGAAGAATATGGAATAAACCTAGCCAGGGGCCCATTTCTCCAACCAACCTTATAATCCCACACACATTCCCTGTCCCCCATCCCCCACACATGGATGGAAAGGTTTTGGATTACCTTTACTTCCCTGTTCAGTTCCTATTACATGCCCAATAATGGGTAATGAGAAAAAAACAGAGCTTCAATTTTGATAGCTTCTGTTGTTACCATTCCACAATTGGTCTGATAATCCCTGTTTTCATTGCCCTCACTGCCACTCACTCCTCGCCAGGATTTGGTGGAAAATTTCTTTGACCCAGTATGCAACACTGAAGGTTTAATTATTCTCTACCTTTCACTAGGAGGTAGAAAAATCTTGTCATACACTCTTCTAGTGGTGACAGTCACAAGCTCAGTTGCCAGCTGCACCTTATGATTTGGCAGGCTCTTACTTATCAATTTTCAAATAAGCAGTCCTCGTTCAGTGATCTAACTTACAATAATATTAAACGTTTGTAAGATTAGAATGCTTGGCACCACATCTATGGTCTTTAAATGTCTTTCTCAGACATCTCATAAAGAATCCAAAACCCATTAAGTTCCTTGGTACTTTTCTACAGTTTAGTACCATATGGAACTCCACTCTACCTCTATTCTCCCTTTTGTGTTAGCTCAAAACAAGGTAGCTTCATCCAAAGCATTCAATCAAATATCAAAATATCAAAATATCAAAAATATCAGGAGAGAAATTTGTTGACACCATTTCTAAAACTGTGAAGGTAGTCTATTAAAATATCTTAAGAGCTTTTGTTCCTGACGGAATGTTTCTAACCAATTTATGATAATCTTGAAAAATATCTTTCATTTCTTGAAGAAGATATGGAGCGGCCAATGCCTTTCTTATTCTGAGTAACTGGAATACCCACAATTCACATATTATAAAAACTCTCAACTGCTATGAATAGATTGAAGCAGACAAGTAAACCCAGGAAATCATTCACCACAGTTAACTAAATCTGAAAGAGGCTTTTTGATTGTAAGTATGTAATCTGGGAAATCCTTGGCTCAGATCTTGAAGGACAATGGCTCTCTTCCGGACACCATCTAGTTAATGATTTTCCCCTTTGTATTGAGAAAAGGAAATATCAAATTATTAGATTCAGCTCTATTTCTCAAGTGAGTTTCCAGATAATATGTGTATATATGAGATAGATTAATATCATATAATTAAGTTTAATGGAATTGTGAACTTTATAAAACTCATATTTGAATTTTTTATTCAAATATGTGAAAGATTCTGTGTATAGTTGCCACTAAAAAAAAAGAAGTCTGCTACTGAAATTGCCTCAAATGATGTAATGGATTAATGACCTACTGATTTCACTATCAATCCTTGGCTCCAAAATAGAATATTAACTATGCCTAGACAACACATGATCCACTGGTTGCTAGCTTTCTGTTGTCCTAAATATCTGCTCCATGTCTTATTTAAAATAACTTGGGCCAACCATAGAGAAAGGAGTTACTTGTTCTTTGGTTAAACAGTTAACAGAGCGGTATGCTGGGAGTAATGAATTAAATGACCCAGAGCCACAAGAATGTTGCATGTATATTGGCAGTGCAGTTCTAAAACAAAATGTCTGGCATTATGTAATCTTTGCTGCCTCTAAATGTATATTTTTACAAGAGGCAGAGCTTTGTGCTGCTTGTATTGGTAAACCCTATTTCAGGCTAATAAAAGACATTCAAAAGAGCTCTGGAATAGGTTCTCTCCCAATGCTCTATCATCACAAGTTTTTTTATGAAGGTATTATTAGTAGGATATATTTGGGGTAGTACCAACTACTTTAATAGCCAATTTCTAGAACATTGCAAAATTTGTAATCAGTTTCTCAGTATCAGCATCATTGGATATGCTGAAGGGGCTGGGGATTGCTGACCTGTTTATTATATATTTAACAACACCTTTGGCCCCTATTTACCATTTGCCATTAGCATCTGTATTCAAATTAGGACAATTAAAAATGTCTTGAAGCATAGCCAATGTCCCTTTAGTGGGTCTATGCGGGGCAGCAAAATTGCTTCAGATTAAGAATCTTTTTTTAACATTTATTTTATTTACTTGAGAAGGAAAGAGAGAGAAGGAGAGAGAGAGAGAGAGGGAGAATATGAGATCTTCCACCTACTGGTTCACTCCCAAAATAGCTGAATGGACAGCACTGGGCCAGGCTGAAGTCGGGAACTAGAAACTCCATTAGGGTCTCTACATGGGTAGCAGGGGTGCAAGCACATGGACCATCATTCACCTCTTTCTCAGGCACATTAACAGGGAGCTGTATTAAAAGCAGAGCAGGCCAGACTCAAACCAGCACTCCTGATAGGGGATACCAGTGTGACAACACACAGTGCCTAACCCACTGTGCAGCAACACCAGCAGCAAGAATGACTGTTTTATGTAGTATCATAGTAATGCGTGATAATATCTGCTATTCGAGAGGCTGAGTTGCTCCCCCACATCTTGATATGTCCATCTCCTTACCTGAAGGGTCTGCTTCTTTCCTTCCACTACTATGCACATCTCCAAATTGACCCGGTACGCTCTGTGCCAACCTTCTACCCTCAAAAAGGAATAACAGTGAAGGGAACTGATGTCAGGTTGTTGTCATTGTTTAAGGCCACCACAAGAAGTCCTCCTCTTAGCCTTTCCAGATGACTCTGAATGCTTCACTAGAAAGCTGTTCACTGACAGAGTGGGGATGGTTGCATGCACATTGCCTTTATTCATTCCCGAGAAACAGTTAATACTGGTTATAGTCACCACTCAGTACTATCGCCAACCTGACTTTGACAAGTCAACCTAACTGAGTAAGGCAAACAATTTTGTCGATATTTGGAGTATTATTCTCTGTACAGAGAAGCCTTAAACATGTTTGGGATATCCTGCTTTAGCACTAGTTTAATAAGCAGAATTTCTGTCCATTATGAAATTATTTATGACTATTGAAAATTCTGGGGTTCTTATACCCTGCCAACCTACTAACATTCTTCCCCCAAATCTGCCTAAACTGGTTTCAGTGTTTGCTAGAGTTAGCAAATTAAATTAAAAAATATTTTCTAGGGGCCAGCGCCGTGGCGCAGTAGATTAATCCTCTGCCTGAGGTGGCGGCATCCCATATAGGGTGCCAGTTCTAGTCCTGGCTGCTCATCTTCCAATCCAGCTCTCTGCTATGGCTTGAGAAACAGTAGAAGTTGGCCCAGATCCTTGGGCCCCTGCACTCATGTGCGAGATTGGGAAGAAGCACCTGGCTGCTGGCTTTGGAATGGCGCAGCTCCAGCCGTTGTGGCCACCTGGGGAGTGAACCAACAGAAAGAAGACTTTTCTCTCTGTCTCTCGCTCTCAGTGTCTATAACTCTATCTCTCAGTTAAATAAATAAAATATTAAAAAAGAAATATTTTCTAATTATTTCGGAAAAATTCTGAATGTTTGCTCAATGAAACCACTAGCCCCTCCTGCTTGGTAGATTACTCTAAAGATCTATGTATCTAGAATTTCATCATACACAGCAGTTAATCTCAGTATTCCTTTCTCACTATGTTCAAAGTGTTTAAGGAGTCAGTTCTCATGTTCTTAAAAATTCCTTCCCAAAACACTTTTATTAATCACACTACATTTCCCAACAATTTTTATTCTTATTTTCCTCTAAACTTCACTAAAAGGTGTCAGAGTTTCTGGAGATGTTCAAAGAGAATTTTCATATGTAATAATAATGGTCACTTTTAAAAAGGCCTAACCCATAATACATAAAAGCTGTCATATCATTCTTAGAAATCTGACTGAACCTTTTCTTTAATTTCAACACTGAAAACTACTCTCTCTCTCTCTCTCTCTCTCTCCCAAACCAACAAGGATATATGATTTTGACTTTATGTTCAGGGATTGAAGCTTTACATATATCATAATCTTTCTCTATTTCTTTGGTACTACCTTAGCTAGAAATAACTTTGAGTATCCAATATAATGCTTTTTATTAATATTTCTCTTATCTGTACATAAACAATTAACCTTTCACAGAGTGATCTTCCTTAAAAATTCACTAAAATGGCTGGGGTTCTGCAGGTCTATTCATTCTGTTCTCATCTTTTATACTTATACATCACTAATGGAGAAAAGGTTTTTGATTCCTAATTCCTAATCCTCCCTGCCATCTTCCTTTCAGTTTCTGCAATGCTGGGAAATCCAGTAAGTCAAAGCTGAGCAAATTTAATTCCAAAGCACCTGTTCCTCATCAGGAATCTGACAACTGGGCCTAATTGGAGACTGACTCTCTATGTCATCTGACCTCTATTTGATGACATGCATTAACCTAGACATCAGGTATGGGAAGGACTAAGGACTGTTTTATTCCCATCTAAGTTAGAACAGGACTTGATGAGCTCACTTATTTCAGACAGGCATCCAGAGATTTGACAAGTCTCCTAAAGGAACACAAATCATTTATGTCATGATTAAAACATTACAGTGACTAGGTCCCTACTGTCTGCCATTTCAACAATCCCAGACAGATGTACTACAAAAGTAACCCCATTGGCCTTTACCAGCAGACTGTATAGTCCAGCAAAACACAGAACTGATGTTTTGATAATAGGGAGTCCAGTGTAAAGAGATATTTACTCTGTACCTGATTTGTTATAATTCATATAAAATTCATTCCAGGTAAAGGCTCAGAAGTGTCTATTGTGTCCTATCACAATGATATCCCGTCCCTGCACCTGATTCTCAAAGTGCAGTGAAACCATGTCCTCCTGTGGGTGCCCACAAGACAGAGTATACCTGAAATCTCAGGGTGCATATCCACCCCTCCAGATTCTATGCACTCCCCCACCCCGTAATCTTGCCAATCTGTAAAGACTTTGCATCCTGTCATATGAACATTACCACTTTAGAACAAAACCACCATTTTTCACTGGGATGTCATGAGAGTTCCCTTATCAGTCTCCTTATGGTCATTTTTCATTTATGCTCCACACAGAGGCCAGATGACTTTTTAAAATGTAAATCAGATTGTGATGTCCATCTTAAAAGCCATCCAGCAGCTTCCCGTCACACTTAGAATCAAATTGAAACTCTTTGCCAAACCCCAAAACAGCCTTCAAGGTCTGTGGTCTGGTCTCTCTCCTATCATTGTCCTCTTCAGTACATTTGCCCAGTGACTTTCATGCTCTTCCCGAAGCCGTCTAGCTTGAGCTTGTGCCCTTTAGCATCTTTCTTCTGAGGTTTATACACACAGTTCACTATCCTTCAGGTTTCTGCTCAGACTCTCAAAAAGCCATTTTACCAATTCTCTCTAAAAGATCACTGCCCCTACCTCATTTGTGAGATGCTCGTGTCTATTGAAAGAAATCATTACTTTCTGAGTTGTTTTAATATTTGGTAACATCTTCAGATACAAATCATGTGATTCACTAGAGTATCTAGCAGCATAGTAGCATGTAGCTTGCATAGGAGCTCAGTAACTATTTTTTTAATGAAGGAATGCCTCTCTTCCAATCCTAGTTCCTTAAACTCAGGTGAACAATTATTCTAATCTCCACGCTTCGTTTTCTTGGTTAGAACTAGAGGAAGATTTCAGATACAGGAAAAGAGATGAAGGAAAGGAGAGAAGGAAGGAAGGAAGGAAGGAAGGAAGGAAGGAAGGAAGGAAGGAAGGAAGGAAGGAAGGAAAAGGAAGGAGGGAGGGAAGAAGAGACAGAGGAAAGATGGGAGTTGGGAGGGAAGGGAAAGAGAAAAAAGGAAGGAAGAAAGGAAATTATGATTAAAAAGTTGAGAGTGTGATTGGGCTGTTTACTTAAGAAGATGGTAAACCTCTAATACTAATTCTGCATAATTATCTCTAATACTGCATAATTCATAAGGGATTTAGTGTCTAGTGATTTTAGTGTATATGATTTTAATAGGACCATAAAATTTTCACCTGAATGTTATTACTCATTCAGTTCTGAATTCAGAGAAAGGAGGTAGGGATTTTCCTGGTCACTTCAGACCCTAAGCTCCCAGGCTCCAGAAAGATGCCAAATGGAGAGGTAAGGGAAAAGAAAGTTACTACTGCCTCAAAGGCTGGGACATGTTAAGTGAATTTGGGAAAAGAGTGAAAAATATTGAAATGTAGAAAAGAGAGTGGATAGGTACATAAACAGTAGGTAGTGGTGAATATGGATACAGTGTGGAATCAGGAATGAATTCTAGGAGCTGTGTTTGAGGAAGTGGGTCAATCATTGTCTCACAGGTAGTAAAAGTTAGAGGAGTAGCTAAGAGAGGGAAATTTATTTCAAAATTTCAACTCTATATATTTATATGTATTAGTTATTATTTATTTGAAAGGCAAAGAGTGGGTCAGATAGACAGACTGAAATTTCCCATCTATGGTTCACTCCCCAGTTACCCACAGCAGCTAGGGCTGGATAGGCCACATGGCAACCAGGAGCCAGGGATTCTATCCAAGTCTTCCATATGGCAGGGACCCAACTACTTGAACAGAGACCTCTGGTCTCTCAAGATACACATTAGGGGGCACTGTGACGTAGCAGGTAAAGCTGCCGCCTGCAGTGCTGGCATCTCATATGGAAGCCAGTTCTTGTCCCTGCTGCTCCACTTCCAATTCAGCTCTGTGCTGTAGCCTGGGAAAGCAGTAGAAGATGATCCAAGTCTTTGGGTCCATGCACCAACGTGAGAGACCCAGAAGAAATTCTTGGCTCCTGGCTTCAGATTGGTGCAGCCCCAGTCCTTGCGGCCAATTGGAAAGTGAACCAGCAGATGGAAGACCTCTCCCCCCTTCTCTCTCTCTCTGCTTCTCCTTCTCTCTGTGTGTAACTTTGCCTTTCAAATAAATAAATAGATCTTTAAAAAATAAAAAAAGGGATACACATTAGCCACAACTTGGTGTCAGGGGCTGAGATGGGTCTTGAACCTACAGACTTCTATATGGGATGCAGATATCCCAAGTTAGATCTTAATAGCTATGGCAAATATCTGCCTCATGGATTGATTTTAAATGCGTGGCTTTGCATTTATGATATCTATTGGAAACCTAAGTGGAAATGTTAAGTAGGGGGTTGAAAATATGACTTTAAGTTAGGATTGACACAGAGAGAAAAAGTTAATCAATAAGATATAAATATTTGTTATGTCAAGGATATGTGAGACCACCTATAGTTGTGATTCCAAGCTATCGTGCACATTGCCTTCACACTACAACACATTTTTAAGATCCATTTTATTACCCTAAGGAGATATCTATATCTATACAGATAGCTTACAACTCATATAAGTTTTAAATATGTGTAATGCTCTAATATAAAAATAAAAACTGAATTTGTAGTGTTATTTAATGTCTTTCAATACCTAATGTCCTAGCATGGCTCATACTCCATGTACCTTATCATAAATCTGTAACTGAATAAGTAAGACCATATTCAATTTTAAAATGTCAACACCTTTTTTTCTATTTAACCGTGATGTCTAACAAGACAGTATATTTGAATATATACAGGGAACCACTGTTAACGTGAACACAGAAAAGTAGAAATAGCCAGAAATGAAAGGGCATTACATTGTTCTTTCAAAATCCCAAAGCAGCACAATCATTTGTTCCAAAATTTTTCATGAAACTACAAAAACAAAATAAAGCATTATATTATCTTTCCTCAATGTACACAATGGCTGCATTCCTGAGACTTACACTATAACATCCTAGAAAAAATTTTGTGCTTTTATAAATGTAGACATGTTCTTGGATAATTCCAAACAGACTTTTCAATTGCATCAGGTAGGGCTTTCTAAAGTGATTTGGATTCAAGGCAATTCTTACAACCTTTCTTTCTGAGAAGTCTGGCATTTCCAGTCCTGTCACTTTGGAATCAGTATATCTTTCCAAATCATGGGAATGTCATGCCCCCTCTGCTTATACTTAACCAACATTCCTAAATGCCTCTCAAAGTGCAAGAATCATTTTCGTTGAAAGTCACTAACCTGAGAGTAGATCATGGAAAAACAAATGGATAAAGAAAATAATGAAAGGGTGAGAAGGCTAGAGGAGAACAGTGGGGAAGAAAGGAGGCTTGGAGAGGAGAACCAAGGACTGAGCACTAAATTAAGAAAAATTTTTGCTTCTAAGCCAAAAGCCATTAAAGAAAGTGATCAAAATAAGAATCAAAAACAGATCAAATATTGTTGATAGCCTGAGTAATATAATTAAAATACATTTAAAATTCAGGCACAGAGAAAACAGGAAGCCATTGGTGACTTTGAGAAGGGTTGATTGGAGGAGAGGGTAAAAATGAAAGACTGTTGTAGTTGAGTCGTGAGAAACTGGAGGGAAAAACCTAAATGCAGTGCTCAGAGACAACTTCTGTAAGTTTTAATTTACAGAGGATGAGAAAAAATTAATGTAGTGGAATCTTTTTTAATTTTAATTAGTTTTTAAAATTAAATGTGATTTGTAGATAAAATTCTAAGAATATAGCATTATTCCCTCTGTCCCTCCATTGTCTTCTCCTCCCTCACACCCTCTTTATTCTCCCTTTCTTTTTTTTCAGTTTTTGAGGTAATATTTTAGAATTGCGTTATGATAAAAAGGCTTTATTCTTCACCAAATAAGAAGCTTAACAAGTAAAAAGCAAAAAGACCCTAGTTTAATGGGAATGTACACAATGGTATAAACAATAATTGAGTGGGAAAATGACCATTTCATCTATATATGGTATATCCTTTAAATATTTATTATTTATTTGAAAGTCAAAGTTACACAGAGAGAGAAGGAGAGGCAGAGGCAGAAAGAGAGAGGTCTTCCATCCACTGGTTCACTCTTCAACTGGCTGCAATGACTAGAGCTGCACAGATCCAAAGCCAAGAGCCAGAAGCTTCCTCCAGGTCTCCCATGTGGGTGCAGGGGCCCAAGGATTTGGGCCATCTTCCATTGCCTTCCCAGGCCCTAGCAGAGAGCTGGATCAGAAATGGAGCCGCCAGGACTCGAACCGGCACCCATATTGGATGCCAGCACTGCAGGCGGCAGCTTTACCCACTATGTCAAAGTGCCGGCCCCAATACACAGTATATTTTAAAGTAATCACAGACCATTAAAACTATAGTAGCATAGCATTCTTAACCATTAGTTTGACAGAGGTATAAAAGTTTTACAAAACTACATTTGATTAATACTGATACAAACAGGCATTTCTTTTTCTTTTTTTTTTTTTTTTAATTTATCTCTGCATATAAGGAGCTGCATATATCTCCTGCATATAAGGGAGAACATTTGGTATTTGTCTTTCTGGGTCCAGCTTATTTCATTCAACATGATTTTCTCCAGTTGAATCCATTTTGTTGCAAATGATAGAATTTCATTTTTTAGCTGAATAATATCTCATTGTGTGTGTGTGTGTGTGTGTATAAAACACATTCCTTTATTTATTCATCTGATAATGGACACCTTGGTTGATTCCAAAGTTTGGCTATTGTGAACAGTGCTTCTATAAACATGGTGGTACAGATATGTCTTTGGTACATTGTGGTCAAGTCTTCTGGGTATATATCCAGCAGTGAAAAAGCTGGATTGCACAGCAAGTCTATTTTTGTTTTTTTCCAAACTAAACTTTTATTTAATGAATACAAATTTCATAAGCTCACCTTTAGGAATATAGTGGTTCTTCCCCCCATACCTGCCCTCCCACCCCAACTCCTCCTCTTCCCATTCCCAGTTCCATTCTCTATAAAATTTATTTTGAATTAACTTTATACACAGAATACCAACTCTAGGCCAGTGCCGTGGCTCAATAGGCTAATCCTCTGCCTGCAGCGCTGACACGCCGGGTTCTGTCCCGGTTGCTCCTCTTCCTGTGCAGCTCTCTGCTGTGGCCCGGGAGTGCAATGGAGGATGGCCCAAGTCCTTGGGCCCTGTACCTGTATGGGAGACCAGAAGCACCTGGCTCCTGGCTTCGGATCAGCGTGGTGTGCTGGCTGCAGCAGCCATTGGAGGGTGAACCAACGGAAAAAGGAAGACCTTTCTCTCTGTCTCTCTCTCACTGTCCACTCTGCCTGTAAAAAAAAAGAATACCAACTCTATACTAAGTAAAGATTTTGACAATTTGCACCCAAACACACACACAAATATAAAAAACTATTTGAGACCAAGTTTTATAGTTAATTCCCATAGTATAACACTTTAAGGACAGAGGTTCTGCATGGGGAGTAAGTGCACAGTGACTCCTGTTGTTAATTTAACAATTAATACTCTTATGTTTGAAGTCAGTGATCACCCAAGGCTGTTGACATGAGCTGCCAAGGCTATGGAAGCCTTTTGAGTCCACAATCTTCATCAGTATTTAGACAAGGCCATAAACAAAATAGAAGTTCTCTCCTGCCTTCAGAGAAAAGTACATCCTTCTTCGATGGCCCCTTCTTTCCCCCTGGGGTCACACTCACCGAGATCCTTCATGTAGGACTTTTTTTTAGCCATAGTGTCTTGTCTTTCCATGCTCAAAATGCTCTAATAGACTTTTCAGCCAGACAAGATGCCTTAAGGGCTGATTCTGAGATCAGAGTGCTGTTTAGAGCCTTTGTCATTCTGAGTCTGCTGTGTGGACTGCTTCCCAAGTTGGAACATTTCTCTCTTCTGTTTTAATTTTATCTGTTATTATTACCAGACACCTGATCTTATTTATACAATCCCTTTAACACTTAATGCTATCCATATGATTAATTAAACACTTAATATGATCACTTTAACACTTAAGATGGCATTATTATCACTCAGCTTAATGGGATTTAGAATCCCTTCACCAAATGCAATCACTAACTGACCCTATGGGAAGATCTAAACTAAACTTTTATTTAATGAATACAAAGTTCTGACCCTATGGGAAGATCATAGGGTCAGTTAGTGATTGCATTTGGTGAAGGATGGTTAGGATGCTGGATTTGAGTTGGTTGTCAGAGTACATTAGGTGATATTGAAAGTAAGTTTGATAATGCTTAGAATAGGACAGACTATGGCAAGGAAGATAATCACTTCATCCTTAGACTTTGTGGCATATGAGGTATATAGCCATGTACCACAGCCACTATTTCAAATGAGCAAACATACCAACAACAGCAAAAAATAATATCCTTTGGGAAGGTGGAAACTTTAAGGAAAGCTAGAATTCAATTACAGAAAATGGTAAAATGGAATGTTTAGAAAAGAAGTTTTGTGTGTGTGTAGGTGTTATAGGCTAGATTTTATACCTCAACAATATATATGTGGAAATCCTAACCCCAGCACCTCAGAATGTGATTGTCTTTAGGGCCTTGCTTTTAAGGTGGCATTTAAATGAAAATGAAGTCATTTTGAGCCCTTCTCAGGTAAGATTGGTATCCCTATCAGGAGGTGGAAGTCTGGAGGCAAATAGCTAAACAGGGAAGACCAGGTAAAGACACAGGAGGAAGACAGCCATCTGCAAGATGTGGAGAAAAGCCTCAGAAGAAACCAGCCCTGCAAATATCTGATCCTGATTTCTAGCTTTGCAATTGGGAGGAAAAAATTATTTGATGTTTAAACCATGCTGTCTGTGGTACATTGTTATGGTGGACCTTGCAACCTAATATATAGTATAAGTTCCAGAGGCTGCAATGAAAGAGTATGATGAGCTAATGAGGTGAGTAACCAGATCCTGAGATAAATTGGACAATGCCTAGAAAGAATGAGAATAGGAATCTAGAGTTATACTGAATCGCCTAGGATACTCGGACTTCTTTCGATGTTTGAAGAAAAGAGAGATGTATGCTGTATCAGGATTAACCCTGATTGTCCCTTATGGAAAGGAAATTATTAAATAGGTATAGTGTACATCTCTCAGTTAAGCTCTAAAACAGCTATTGGTGGAATGTCAAGAGGTGTCAAGGGTATGGACAATCTTATCACCATATGATTATTAATTCAGAATACATTGCTCAAAGAAGGATTTCTGGTACAAACACAAGTTAATAGTTTTTGATTAATGACTTAGCTAAAGAAATAAATAGTGTTGAAGAAATTGAAGAATTTATGCCTAAAGAACACTGATTAAAAAAAGACACGAAGAAATACTCACCGAGCACCTGGAACACAGTGTCATATACATAATGGATTCATAATAAATTCTGGCTGCAGGGAACAGCATTGAAATAATGCCACCAGGAAATAGTCAGCTCGAATACTGAAGAAATAGCGGAAAATAACAGAAAGGTTAAGTTTGTCGTTAAATTCATATGTAGTTGCAAGATACTGTATGTGTAAGCCCTAAGAAAAACAATACAACATAGGAGAATCGAATCATTGGAAACCACAGACCCACTCCTTAGATAATGAGACTCAGCTTTATAATTGTGAGCAATTTTCTGAAAGAATTTCTTTTTAACTTTCAACAACTGAGTGTATTGACAAACACTTGGCAACTTATATCTTAATAAGCAACAAAGACCAACCAATCAATAAACTGTGAAATGACAAATTTAGCAATTAGTGTTGAGTGTAAACTGTAGACACCTCAGAAGGTAAATACTCTTCAAAGCTTTGCTGCTTTTCTTTAAGTGCTGGTAATGTGTCCAGGCTTGCATGTTCTAATCCAAATACAAGAAGCCTCAATATATAGAACTTCAGTGTTAATTATTGCTTCCTATCCTGACCAGTATTTAACACCAGCAGTTTTTTTGACTTAGCAACTTTTTAATCACTAGGGAAATTGACAATATTTTCTTCTGTGTTTACTGTAGTTCAATTTGCTCCTACTTGATCTCACTATGTTTTGTTTACTATCCATATATGGCATGTACTTGTGCTACTTATTGTTTGAGATAAGCTCAATCTTTTTTCTCTGTTGCTGTATATGAAAGAACTAGAATATAAAGGAAGGATGAGTTTCCTCCCCGAATTTACCAATCAGGTTCATAAAAGCCAACGTGCAGTTGCCCTTAAAATTTCTAGAAGATACAACTAAATGGTCAAAGACAGGAGAAATTATACTAATTAGTGTGGCAAAATTGAAAACTGCCCACTTGCAGCTAAAAACTGTGAAGATTACAGAAGTTAATATTGTTAAAATTTAAGCTGTTAACAGGATATAAAAAGTACACAGTTATCAAAATATGAAGTTAAGAGCTTAGAATAATGAATATAGAATGAATATCTAAATAAAATTACTTTAGCTTTCAGAAATAGAGCTTCAAGAATGATGACATAGAGGATGAACCTTAGAATTATACAGACTTCCATCACTTTAACAGCTTGTACCATTAATTTACAAAATTTTCATCTCTAAAATGTGAACAGAAATAAATCTGCTTGGTATATATTTGAAAGAATTAAATGGGTCAGCACTGGGGCCGGCACTGTGGCATAATGGATAAAGCCTCCACCTGACCTGCTGGCATCCAATATGGGTGCCAGGTCAGGTCCCAGCTGCTCTTCTTCTGATCTAGCTCTCTGCTATGGCCTGAGAAAGCAGCAGAAGATGGGCCAAGTCCTTGGGCCCCTGCACCCTCGTGGGAGATCTGGAAAAAGCTCCTGGCTCCTGGCTTTGGATTGGCCCAGCTTGGCCCATTGTAGCCATTTGGGGAGTGAACCAACGGATGGAAGACCTCTCTCTCTCTCTGCCTCTGCCTCTCTGAAACTCTGCCTTTTAAATAAACAAATAAATAAATCTTTAAAAAATAAATGAGTCAGCACATTAGAAGCATATAGAACAAAGACTAAGATATCATAATACCCAATAAATTTAGCAGTATTAATTATTATCACTATTGTAAATAATTACACTAATATTTATTGAGTTTCCACCATGTGAGAGATGAGTAGAATGAAAACCAATTTATGGGTCTTACGAGTGACAATATTTTAAAAGTTCGAGTCAAAATTTTATCACCCAGTTCTTCCCCCTCTACCATTTTCACTACTCTGATCCAACCACCTGAATGCAAAAATTATACTCCTCAGCCATTAAATTATGCCATTATTCTTTTGCTCATTTTTTATCACAGATTTAAGCTCTATATTGCTAGGAAACCTGCAGACACAGAAGTTCATGATTTATGTATGTATTAGATAGCCTCACCCCTGACATCCTCGCCTCAAATCTAGACTCTTAAACTGCCTACTTAGCTCTGTTAACTGATTTTAATCTTGCATATTAGAGAAGCTATTCAAATGTTCTTAGTCTTTATCATCTTGGCACTTTAATTGAAATATATCTTTACATTTAAAAAAATGGAATACACCAGTGAATAAAAGCAGTCCTTTATTCACACAATGTATGCTAATGTTGACCCAACTGCTCCTGGCTTTTCAAAGGACTCTTGTGATTTCCTGGAATTTCCGGAACTCAGCTCTTTGATGACCATGGCTATTTTAACTTCATTGCTCTCCCAATTGCAAAGGAGCTTTTGACATTTGGATTTTGTGTTCATCTAATGGCAACTGCAATTAAAGCTTTCCCACATCAATGAGCTAACTTTCTAAGGCCATTTCAAAGGGTGAATTCAATATTCAAATTGCATGATGCTTATTGATCTGTGTGCTACTATTTGTGTGACTGGAAAACTATTCATTAGAAGTTTTCCTGACACTATTGATAAAAAAATTAGAAAACACAACTAATTTCACTAAAGCATGCTGCAATCATATAATAAGAACCAAAGTCCAAATAATTCATTGGATAATGTGAGACTTATGTAGAGAAAAAAAAAAAAATTCCTATGCCTGGCCCAACTCTGCTTGTTCTGAGAGAATGAATATACAAAGTGTAGGTATGGTTTCATAAAGGTACAATCTATGCACTTCAGAATCATTTTTAAAAGATCCTCAAGATATCTCAGGTTCACACAGCTCAGGGTCTTTCACTTGCACCCCATGAACTCGAGGGAATTTAGGAATACTTGGTGCTCACCTCAGCTTCACAGGCTACAAGTGTGTACTTCCTTTCATAATTCTTGCAGACACTACATACTAGGTCCTTATGTTGCTGCTAAAAATAGGTCCCAATTTCAGTTGGATTTTTACCAGATAGGAGGGCATAGGAAAATTAAAGTATCCCAAAGCAAATTAGGAAAGCTGGATTCACGAAGATTTGCCCAAGATTATATCTACAAAGAAAAAGTGGACTGGAGAATTATTGCAGGTATCTGGATAAGCATTTCATTAAACATTTCATCTTTGCCACATCTACTCACATGATTCAAAACATTTTTTTCTAACATGCTCACTTTCTACCAGAAACCAATGTCATCACTTATCAGTTAAAGAACAAAATGGAAGCTTTAATTCAGCTTTATCTAGGTGTGATAGCTTTATGTTCAACAAGGCAAAAAGCCTATATAAATTAACTTTACATAGAATTATGTAAACAAGGAAAAATAAAGAATACTACATATGTGTAATCATTTAGAAATCCAGATATACTTTTATTTGAGCACCTGTATTCCAAATGAAGGAAGGCAAGAGGGTAAATGTCCTTATATACCCTGTTCTGAACTTGATACACATCTGCTAGGAGAGAACAATAAAACTTCCACTCATATTTAAGAGAAGTTGTAAGGAAGCAAAAATGTAAGAGAAGAGACTTGGACATATACTTCTGAAAACTTACCTTAGCTCCAAAGTGGCAAGACAGAAGCTGTTACTCTGTCTCTTCCAGTTAATAAATTGCACTGTTGTTGAAGACATGTTACCATGTAACAAATGTTGGTGTTTTAATGTTGTTAAAAGTAGTACACCTATGAATTGGGACAATAATATAATTTATAAAATTAGGTCCTCATATGATTTCTTGTAATGGATAGTATTGTTATATATATATTATTTCTAATTTTTAAAAGGAAAAACACTGAGATTCAGAAGACCACTAACTAATGTAAGGTTACTGGCACATTGATGATGAAAATGGTGCAACTGACAGATACTTTCACACCAGTGCAATTTCATTATAGACATGTGGCATGTGGAAAATAGAAAAGTCATTACATATGGAAAGGAGAATATGAAAAGAGACAAATATAAATAGAATGTGTGATTTTTAACAAAATTCTGTGTGTGTGTGCATCTATGTAGGAATGAATGTACATGTAAAGACAGAGTAGCAATTTCAGTAATAATCATGTGTCTTGTTCTAGAAACCAAGAGAGGAAAAACAAACCATCAGGGCAATAAAATCAACAGCAAAAGAGGTTGCTTTAGAAGATGAATGGTAACTGGCATAAGACAATGACTACAATTCTGTTTAACAACTTCATCTTTTCTATAAAAAGACTGTTTAATTTAGGTGATAATATTAAGCATTTTTCAACTCAAGTTTTTATTTTTTCTCAAATGATTTGAACATCAAACAACATGAAGAAAGAGAATTCACATGCAATAGACCAACTCTAAATTTGTTGTATTTTTACCATCTATCTAAACAATATTATCAAAATAAACATATCAATACATACTGGAAATCATATATATGATGTTTATTCAAATTATATGTGCATATAGATACTATTTCTTAAGGCCTCTACTCTAGTTCCTAATTATGACCAGATTTCTACATACCACATTTCTAAGATAAATAAGGTAGAAAAAATAGTTTTTGAAGAATTTTTTAAAAATAAAATCATGGGTTGTTCATTTATCGATTCATTTATTCAATGATGCTTCTTATCTATTGTCGCTCCCCCTCTTCATGGAGGAACGACATAGGACCCTGCGCTGTACTTTCGTCTGCTCGGCCCTCCCCGGGTTTGCTGCTGGTTCTTCCCGGGTTGGCTGCCGTCCCTTCCACCTCCGTGGAAGGGCGGTTCCCCCTGCCACATTCCCCACTTCTGCGGGGGAGCGGCACACCGCCAGCCTGCTCTCTCGGGGGCTGCACAGGTGTTCCTTCAGATAGATGTTCCCCTTAGATGTTCCTGGTGCATGTTGTCTCTCTCCTCCTTTATAGTCCTCTTCCACCAATCCCAACTCTGCTACCCACACGCCGAGTACACTGCTCTTCTCCAATCAGGAGCAAGATCAGCTCCTATAGCTCAGTCAATCAAATTGGCGAGAGGCAGCTGCGTAGAAGCTGCTACTCCCTTCTCAGCGCCATATTGTGGGAGAGCAGATGCATAGAATAAGTCTTAATTCCAGTAACTTAGTCTAGTCCGAGTTGCTCCCCACAATCTATTATGTGAACAACACTACAACCAGTTCTAGAGACAGTATGTAGAGTATATGGGACCTAGCCAAAGTAGATGAGCAGTGGAACCAAACAAACTGAAGATAGTACTATGAAGGATGCTTAGGAAAACTGAGGGAAGTACAGTGCTGAAAAGAAGCATAATCGAGGGCTCCAAACCCAGACAGGAAAACTCAAATGAAGTTTCCTCTGTGAGGTAGCATCTTAACATCTGAGTATTGATAAATGAGTAGGATGTATTCAAATAAACAGAATGTGTAGGTGATGAGGGGGGCAAAGGTTTTATTCTATGTTTCTACAAGATACTGTCAGTAGAGATATTTAAGGTATATTGAGTGCATAGTGCATGGATCAGGAGAGTTTCAGAATAACATAGCTTGAATAGAATCTAGGATATCAAAAGAAAAAATAAACTGATACCAAAATGCAATCGTAGATTAAAAAGTGTTCATTGTATTAAGGAAATTATGAGTGTGAAGGCATTTGTGTATATAATACTTTAAAAGATTTATTTAAAAGACAGAGTTACAGAGAGGCAGAGCCAGAAAAAGAGAGAGAGGTCTTTCATTTAATGGTTCATTCCCAAGATGATCGCACTGGCCAAAGCTGTGCTGATCCAAAGCCAGGAGCTAGGAGCTTCCTTCAGGTCTCCCACATGGGTACAGGGGTCCATGGACCTGGGCCATCCTCCACTGCCTTCCCAAGCCACAGAATTTTCTTTTTTAGAGAATTTTTATTTAATAAATATAAATTTTTGTAAGTACAACTTTTGTATTATAGCAGTTTTTCCCCTCATAACTACTCTCCCATCCACAAACCATCTCATCTCCTACTCCCTCTCCCATCCCATTCTTCATTAAGATTCATTTTTAATTATCTTTATATACAGAAAATCAACTTAAAATATACTAAGTAAATATTTCAACAGATTGCACCCAAATAGACACAGAAAGTAGAAAGCACTGTTTGAATACTAGTATTACCGTTAACTTGCATAGGACAACGCATTAAAGACAGAGGACCTACCTGAGGAGTAAGGGCACAGTGACTTCTGTTGTTGATTTACAATTGACACTCTTATTTATGAAGTCAGTAATCACCCAAGGCTCTTATCGTGAGCTGCCAAGGCTATGGAAGATTCTTGAGTTCACAAATTCTGACATTATTTAGACAAGGCCATAATCAAAATGGAGGTTCTCTCCTCCCTTCAGAGAAAGGTACCTCTTTCTTTGATGGCTTATTCTTTCCACTGGCATCTCACTCACAGAGATCTTTCATTTAGGTCATTTTTTGCTACGGTGTCTTGGCTTTCCATGACTGAGAAACTCTCACAGGCTGTTTAGCCAGATCTGAATGCCTTAAGGGCTGATTCTGAGGCTAGAGTGCTGTTTAGGTCATTTGCCATTCTATGAGTATGCTGTGTACCCTGCTTCCCATGTTAGGTCATTCTCTGCTTTCAAATTATATCAATTATTATTAGCAGACACTGGTCTTATTTATGCCATCCCTTTGACACTTAATCCTATCTTTATGATAATTATGAACTTAAACTGATGACTTTGACTAGTGAGATGGCATTGGTACATGCCAACTTAATGGGATTTGGAGTCCCATGACATGTTTATAGCTCTACCATTAGTGGTATGTCTGAGTGAGCATGTGCTGAACTGTACATCTTCTCCTGCTCCTATTCCTACTCTTTTTTTTTAAGCAGGAATCAGTTTTTAGTTAGCTTTAAACACCTAGGAAAAATTGTGTGTTAATTAAAGAGTTTATCCAATGGTAGTAAGACATATTTTCAATTTATTTTATAATCATCTGTTCAACTCTCCAATAAGTAAAACATTCCTCAACAGTAGAGACAAGAGCTATAAATAATAATCAAATTTCAAATATCTATTTTGTTCATATACATTTTATTTTTTGTACTTTATTATTTACCACAGCTCAGGGGAAATATATGGTATTTTTCATTTTAGAACTGGCTGACTTCACTAAGTTTAACAGTTTCCAGTTGCATCCACTTTGTTGCAAAAGACAGGATTTCATTCTTTTTTATGCCTGAGTAGTATTCCATATTGTATATATACCATACTTTTTTATCTATTCATTGATTGATGGACATCTGGGTTGATTCCATGGTATAGCTATTGTGAATTGAGATACAATAAACATGGGATTACAGATAACTCTTTCATAAAATTATTTCATTTCCTTTGGGTAAATTCCCAGGAGTGGTATGCTGTCATGAGGTAGATCTATTTTCAGATTTCTGAGGAATATCTATACTGTCGTCCATAATAGCTGTACAAGTTTACATTCCCACCAAGAGTAGATTAGGGGATCTTCTCCCCATATCCTTGCCAACATTTATTGTTTTTTAATATCTGTGTGAGGGCCATTCTAACTAGGCTGAGGTGAAATCTCATTGTGGTTTTTATTTGTATTTTCTTGAGTGTTAGTGATCTTGAGCATTTTTTCACATGTCTGTTGGCCATTTGAATTTCATCCTTTGAAAAATGCTTATCTAAATCTTTTGCCCATTTCTTAACTGGATTAGTAGTTTTGTTGTTTCTGAATTTCTTGAACTCTACATATATTCTAAATATTAATCCTTTATCAGTTACATAGCTTGCAAATATTTTCTCAAATTCTGTCAGTTTACTATTCAGTTAGTTTAGTGTTTCCTTTAAAGTGCAGGAGCTTCTTAGCTTGATGTAATCCCATTTATGTATTTTGCAACATTTTCAATGATTCTAAAAATAAAAATCACAAATGTAAAGAGACTCTCTTGGTCAGACAAATACTTCCTGTTTCACAATCTTTCCCACTCCTTCCCACTATAATCTATTGTTCTACAGAAGTATCTTTAACCTTTATCACTTTTTTTCAAGATTGTAAGTCTTATCATCATAAAATAGGCATTGCTAATCCTTGTAATTCTATCTATTCTACTGTAACTACAAATGTTATTTATATTCTTATATATTGAGGATTTATCACAACAAAAATGTGTAATACAGTTAGAGAATTAAAAGTATGGTTGCCAGTAGTCCTTCTCAACAAGGTAGTTTACATTCCACTGTCAGTAGAATATGTCTAAGTTGTATGCCTGAATAATATGTCAGGTAAAGCATTTGACAGGTTAAGTTTACATCGTTTTAAACAATATTTCCTAGAACTTTGTTTGAAATTGTTTGTGTTTTAATTTCTTTGATTCTCCTACTGCTTTTATTATGAAATAACAAAGACCCTTCTTGAAAAATCCTATCTGCGATGGAAGGGTTCCTATCAGGGCCCTCATGCCTTATTTCCAGACCCCTGCTCATCTTTCTTGGTTCCTCCTCACCATTGGAAGAGATATTTCACACAATGATTTACTATTAATTTCTTAGAAGTCAGGAGCCATATGCAGTTTTCACGTTATATGCACAAGTAGGCAGGATTTCTTCCCAGACAACTGTTCTGTTCTGACCAGTCTCCTTTCTCATTTTCTTATGAATGGCTATGTGGGATGAAGACATAATCCCATCCATTTTACATACACACAAAGGAGAAATTTGGGATGATTCACATGACTTATGAAAAGTTCTCTGATTCAGGTTTTGTTGCAGCTCTAACTCAAATGTTGTTGAATTATGGATGAAACTGCACTTTGTTTCTTATTTGTCCATGGCTCCTACAGAGTGCAATTCTCTCAGATGAATGAACCCCAGATTGGAATAATTTGAATGTCAAAACCATCCAGGGGGCCGGCGCCTCTGCTCACTTGGCTAATCCTCCATCTGCAGCACCCGCACCCCGGGTTCTAGTCCCGGTTGGGGCGCCAGATTCTGTCCCGGTTGCTCCTCTTCCAGTCCAGCTCTCTGCTGTGGCCCCGGAAGGCAGTGGAGGATGGCTCAAGTGCTTGGGCCCTGCACCCACATGGGAGACCAGGAGGAAGCACATGGCTCCCGGCTTCGGATTGGCACAGTGCGCCAGCTCTAGTGGCCATTTGGGGGGTGAAACAATGGAAAAGGAAGACCTTTCTCTCTCTCTCTCTCTCACTAACTCTGCCTGTCCAAAAAAAAAAAAAAAAAAAAAAAAAAAAAAAAAATCCAGGGGCTGCCACCATGGCTCACTTGGTTAATCCTCTGCCTGCAGTGCTGGCATCCCATATGGGCGCCAGGTTCTAGTCCCGGTTGCTTCTCTTCCAGTCCAGCTCTCTGCTGTGGCCAGGGAAGTCAGTGGAGGATGGCCCAGGTGCTTGGGTCCCTGCACCCTCATGGGAGACCAGGAGAAGCATCTGGAACCTGGCTTCGGATAGGCATGGCTCCAGCCATAGCGGCCATTTGGGGGGTGAACCAGCGGAAGAAAGACCTTTCTCTCTGTCTCTCTCTCTCACACTGTCTAACTCTATCTGTCAAAAAAAAAAAAAAAATCTTGAGGCCAGTTATCAGGAAAAGAATCAATCAGCAAATGTGTTCTCTTCAGGCTTGTTTCTTTTTTTACTTTTTATAAAGATTTATTTATGTATTTGAAAGTCAGAGTAACACAGAGAGAAGAGAGGCAGAGAGAGAGAAAAAGAGAGAGAAAGACAGAGAGAGAGAGAGAGAGAGAGAGAGAGAGAGAGACAGGTCTTCCATCTGATGGTTCACTCCCCAATTGACTGCAACGGCTGGAGCTGAAGCCTGGAGCCAAGTGCTTCTTCCACTTCTCCCACTTCGGAGCAGGAGTGGGAGCCCAAGTGCAGGAGCCCAAGGACTTGGGCCATCTTTCACTGCTTTCCCAGGCCAAAGCGGAGAGCTGGATCAGAAGTGGAGCAGCCAGGACTCGAATAGTCACTCATGGGATGCTGGCGCTTCAGGCTAGGGCATTAAACCACTACGCCACAGTGCCGGCCCCCAGGCTTGTTTCTAACAGTTACAAGTTACTTTTTTGATCTATGGTCATAATGAAGAAATGTATCCATGAATCCACTCATATATCAACATGTATTAGATATCTATTATGAATTTATATATTTTTGATTCATTACTATGTACACCAGATTCAAATTTCCAAAGTCTATTTGAGATAATGAATTCCGTATCTTTTCAGCGTCATAAACGTGAAATAAAAAAGATCTGCCCTTCCAAAAATCTGACCCAACCTCAGTCATTCTTGACTTCCTGCCTCTAACCCTCATCTAATGCATCACAAATTGCACTTTTTTTTTTAACCTCTGAAACACACCTTAACTCTATCCTCTTCTAATTTATTGTTGGCACATTACTCCAAGCTTTCATCATTTTTTCTTCTGAAATTCTACAGTTGTCTTTTAACTGTTCCTGATTCACATTTCCAGATACTCACATAACAGAAAATGTAATTTTGACATTTTATTACTTAAAATTCTCCAATATCTTCTATTACTGTTAAAAGAAATCCAAACTCAGCATCTTGGTATAAAAGATCTTCTAAAAGACTGACTCCAAATTTTTTGTCTAACCTCATATTTTACCTTTCTTTTCTCCTTGATTTCTATGCCACAGATACACTGACGTTTTTATCCTCTATGTTTAGATATAACAAGTACATTTTTAATCTCTAACTATTCTTAGGTCTCTACATTAGCTGTTCCCTCTGCTGAGAAAATTCTTGCCACCAAGTTTCCACCTGCTGGCACATTTTTGTCTTCAAATAATTAAAGTTTAATTTATTCATTTGTACCATATCTGTTGTTAGATAGGCTCACTTAAATTACACTTTTTTCTCTAATATCTTCCATAGATTTTTGAAATGTAATACACTATCAGTCATATTTGACAGTGTCCAATGTCTGCTCTAATCTTTTAAGTATTTATCAGAAGGACATGTTTATTCCTTGTTAATATGTTCAAGGTCAAGGTAATGTTTTTCTTTTTATTAACGATTAATCTGGGCTGCTGTTGTTGTACACTGGGTGAAGATGCCACTTGTGATGCCAGCATATTTCTGAGCACCAGTTAGACTCTAGCTTCTCAACTTTTAATCCTGCTCTCTGTTCATGAACTTGTGAAAGCAGAGGATGAGTGGGCCATACCAGCTACATGGGAGAGCTAAATGAAGCCCCAGTCTCCCAGCTTCAGTCTGGCCCAGATCTAGTGTTTATTTCCTATTAGGGGTGAACCAGTAGATAAAAATTCTCTCTCTCTCTCTCTCTTTGACTTTCAAAAAAATAAATATTTAAATAGTAATAAATAATAATTAATTTATTAAGTATTTATCTGCATCATGATCAGAAAATGTAGCTAGTGATTTACAATATTGGCACTTGGGCGATTTATCTTTGGGATAGTATATTTTTATGTTTTTTGAAAGTTCCAGAATATTTGAGAAGAATGTGTGCTTTAGTGTGCACATAAACACACTTTGATGTGTAATATCTTATGTAGGGTTTTAATCTACAGTAATTATGTAGCATAAAATGAATAAGAATCAATATCATTTAAAATGTTTTGAAAATATTCCAGCTAGGTGACCTGCATATCCTCACGCAGAATTCAGAATAACACTGGAACAGAAATATGGGCCTTCTGATGAGCACAGGATGAAGTCACTGTTTTGTATTTAGAGGTCATCTAAATTTTATTTTCAAAAATGTATTCAGAAATACACTTACCCAACTAACTTATAAGCTAACACTAAATAAGGCTCCCATGTCAAGCTCAGTTTGGGAAATATTCATTGATAAGATATAGGAATAAAAAAATAACTTAAACTCTAGTGATTTTCCTCTCTCTCTCTCTGTCCCCCCTCTCCCTTTCCCTCCCTCCTAAGCTTGTTTTTTCATTTTAGACCTTTATAATGTTTTCTAAAATTTATTTATTTAATTTTTAAGGTGCCGGCACAGCATCTCACTAGGCTAATCCTCCGCCTGCGGCACTGGCACCCCAGGTTCTAGTCCCAGTTGGGGCGCCGGATTCTGTCCTGGTTGCCCCTCTTCCAGTCCAGCTCTCTGCTGTGGCCCCGGAAGGCAGTGGAGGATGGCCCAGGTGCTTGAGCCCTACAACCACATGGGAGACCAGGAGGAAGCACCTGGCTCCTGGCTTCGTATCAGCACAGCATGCCCGCCGTAGCAGCCATTTGTGGGGGTGAACCAATGGAAGGAAGACCTTTCTGTCTCTCTGTCTCTCTCTCACTGTCTAACTCTGCCTATCAAAAAAAAAATTTTTTAAGGTGAGCAAATTTCATGTATGACATATATACAGATTTAGGAGCATAGTGACACTTACCCACCCTACCTTCCATTTCATCCCTGTTGCCACCTTCTCTCCTCCTTCCTTTCTTAATCTTTTTTTAATTGTTGCAATAATCTATTTTCAGTTCTTTTTATATTAATAAGATTAACTCTACATAAAGTAAAGAATTCAACAAATAGTAAGTAGAAAATAACACTGTTCCTCAACAGCAGAGACAAGGGTTGTAAACAGTCTAGAAATCTTGGAATATCAATTTTGCTCATACATTTTTTGAACTCTATTAGTTATCACATATCAGGGAAAACATATGGTATTTGTCTTTTTTTGACTGGCCTATTTCACTAAGTATAATGGTTTCCATTGCATCCATTTTGTTGCAAAACACAGGATTTCATTCTTTTTATGGTTGAATAGTAGTCAATAATATATATGTAAATATTCCATATTGGAAATTGTGATATATACATGGAAATTGTGAAATATATCTGTATTCCATATGGGTGGGAATTGTGATATCTATCTATATCTCTCTTTCTCTCTCTCTCTCTCATATTATATATCACAATTTTCAGTATGGAATATTTACAGATATATTATTGTATTGTTATTAGATATACTATTATAGATATATAGATATATCTATATAGATAGATAGATAGATATGGATAGATATCACAATTCTTTCATTGAATTATTGATTGATAGACATCTGGGTTGATTTCGTATCCTAACTATTGTGAATTAAGCATCAATGAACATGGGGGTACAGATAACTCTTTCATATGCTGATTTCATTTCCTTTAGGTAAATTCCCAAAACTGGGATTGCTGGGCCATACGGTAGATCTATTTTCAGATTTCTGAGGCATCTCCATATTGTCTTTCCCAGTGGTTGTACAATTTACATTTCCACCAACAGTGGATTAGAAAACATTTTTTCCCACATCCTCATCAGTATTTATTGTTTTTTGATTTCTGTATAAGAGCCATTCTAACTGGGGTGAGGTGAAACCTCATTGTGTTTTTTATTTACATTTCCCTGATTACAGCACCTGATTCTGAATATTTTTTCATATGTCTGTTGGTCATTTGAATTTCTTCTTTTGAAAAGTGCCTTTTCAAATCCTTTGCCCATTTCTTAACTGGATTGTTTGCTTCTGTTGAGTTTTTTGAGCTCTTTATAAATTCTGAATATTAATCCTTTATCAGTTTCATAGTTTGCAAATATTTTCTCCCATTCTGTCAGTTTCCTCTTCACATGGCTGAGTGTTTACTTTTCATTGCAAAAGCTTCTTGATTTGATATAATCCCATTTGTTTACTTTTGTTTTGATTGCCTGTGCTTCTAAGGTCTTTTCCAAGAAGTCTTTGCCTATGTCAATGCCTTGCAGAATTTCTCAATGTTCTCCTCTAGTAAATCAATGTTTTCAGGTCATAGATATAGATCCTTGATCCATTTTGAGCTGATTTTAGTATAAGATGTAAGGTAAGGGTCTTGTTTCATACTTCTGCATTCAGAGTCCCAATTTTCCCAGTACCTCTTTTTGAAGAGACAGTCCTGTCTCCAGGGGTTGATTTTAGCTACTTTGTAAAAGATTAGTTGGTTGTAGATGCACAGATTAATTTCTGGAGTTTCTATTGTATTCCATTCTTTTACATGTTTAATTTTTTGCCAGTTCCAGGCTCTTTTATAACTAACTTGAAAATGTCTTGAAATCTGGTATTGTGATGCCTTTGGCTTTTTTTGTTTTATAAGTTTGCTTTAGCTATTTGGGGTCTCTTGTGTTGCTATATGAAATTTAGCATTTTTTTTCTAGTTTATGGTTTTTCATATATTGCTTCCCTCTGCTATGAGGTTTCCTCCATCAGTTTCCTGGAATAAAAAGAATGTTGAGAAGAATGATAATAATGAGTAAGAAAAACCCTTTTGGTTGTTAGTTATTGATATGTGATGTTCATTTGTAACTACAACATAACTTATCTTCTCTGATTTTAAGCATGTCAATGCATTCATTCAATCATTCATCAAAAATGTGTTGGTCTCCAATCACCTTATTAGTCTTTGGGAATACAGCAGTAAACAAGATAGACAAGCTCTCTGCTTAAACTTACATAAAAATGGGGGAGGTATGTTTTACAAAAATGATTTTAATTACAAATAAAGAAATTGATATTGTGGTACATTATATGAATAAAACTAATTAAATAGTAAAAATAGAAAAAATGTAGGCAAAACAGTTGGAGTCTGATTTAGACACTATGTTTAGAAAACTCCTCTCCAAAGAAGTTAAATTTATACTGAATGAAGAAAAATATGAGAATGAATAAGCTGTAAGGATTGTGAATGAGGTAGAATTGGGTTGGAGATAGTGACAACAAGGTAAAAAATCTGAATCAAGTATTACTTAATGTATAAGTAAATTACTGAAAAGAACTATAGGGGAACTAAAGCATAGTGAACAATTAGTTTATTATAAAAAACACTGAAAGTCAATTGCAGGATTTTAGGCATCGGTGCAACACATTTATCAAAGAACTTTTTGTCTATTGTAAAGAAGATGGGTTGGAAGGTATAAAGATAGAAGCAGAAGGAATAGCTAAAAACATTTAAGACAGTGTTGTTAAGCAAAATATGGCTTAGACTAAGATGGTAGCCATGGAAATGATGGGAAAATTAAATATTTAATTTGGAAATAGAGTCCAGGGAAATTGTTGATGGAGTAGATTAAAAGGTTAGCAGAAAACAGAGTAACTACTGTGTGGAGTGTGTCATTTCCTGAGAAACATGCATAGAAACACTGTTTAAAAGGTATGATGGAATATGTGCACTATGTGCACTATGTGCACTATGAAATCCTGTCATTTGCAACAAAATGCATGCAAATGGAAACCATTGTATTTAGGGAAATAAGTGAGTCACAAAAAGACAAATAGCATGTGTTCTCTCTGATCTGTGGTAACTAATATAGTACCTAAAAGGTAATCTATAGGAGTGAAAATGACACTTTGTGATGCAATGATTTTGAAAAGCTCTTGTCTTCACTGTTGAGGAACAATGATTTTTGTTTTTTTAAAGTTATTCTTCATATTATTTGTTGAACTCTCTGCTTAATGTAGGGTTAACCTTATGAAATAAAGGTAACTGAAAATTGATCTCTGTAAAAAATAAGAATGGGAATGGGAGAGGGAAGAGGAAGAAGGGTGAGATTATGGGCAGGAGGAAAGTAGGGTAGGAAGAATCACCATGTTCCCAAATTGGTATATATGAAATGTATGAAGTTTGTATTCCTTAAATAAAATTTTAAAAAAGAATTATATAACTCAAAGCTGACTGAATAAATTGCAAGCTCTGTGTTTGCTATTTCCGTTAGGAGGTGGTAAATTAACTTTAAAACAGACACATCCTTTGTCAAATCCAGCAAAATTTAGTCTCGAACTACACAGTTAGAAATAAGTGATTCTACTTGTTGATACATGTGCAGGAGAGGGGATTAGGGAGGGTCAGTTGTGAGAAATAGAGAATGCCTGAAAGTGCTATTCTCTTTCCTCAACTCCCATATTTTGTCAGAGGCTCAGTCTTTGATCTCTACTTGCTTTTCTCTACATGTTTTCACTAAGAGAGTATATTCATATCCCTGCCTTTAAATGGCATTTGTATTGCAATGATTCACAAATTTATATCTCCTGCACATGTATCACCCAGGAACCTCATACAGACATATCTGGTATCCTATCTGCCATCCCCACTCGAACATTTTATAACAAAGCAAACCTAATTGATCCAAAATTGAATTTTCCATTTCTAATTGCCACAATACCTTTTTTAAATAAATAAATTTATGTATGTATTTACTTATACAGATAACAGATTATCTGGTATTTCATATAGACAGTTTTAAGAATATAATGATACTTCCTCCTTCCCAGCCCCTTCCTTCTCCTTCCTTTCTTACTTTTTAATTGTTGCAATAACATACTTTCAATTTAATTTATAATCACATGCTTAAGCTTCCACTAAATGAAAAGTTCACTTATTTCTAACAGTGTGGGCACCACCAATAGGGGAGTAGCATTCATATCTCTCTCAGAGAGAGAGAGAGAGAGAGCGAGCATGAGCGGGCTAGGACACATTTGACTCCTACCTTGAATATCAGTTTCTGGCTTTGAACTCCAGGACTTACACAGTGGTCCTAGATTCAGGCTTTCAGTCTCAAACTCATCTACCCTGGTTCTGAGTCCCTCAGATTTGGACAGGGCCTCCAGCATCCAGATGACCTGCTATGACCAGGTCACAGCTGCTATAATCATATGAACCAATTTTCCTAATAAACCCTCATTCATACATCTATCTGCAAATATATCATATTGATTTTGTCTCTCTATAGTGCACTGACTCATACAAATTCTTTGAAATGATACAAAGGGTAGGGGCTCCAAGCACACATAAAGAAATTTGGCTTTAACAAAAAATTAATCCATTCCTTCATGTTTACATGAAGGAAAAAAAAGAAAATGGAATTCTAAGAGGAAGTACATTTATGAATAGAGTGATAGGGAGATAAGGAATTTGGGATTCACAAGGTGAATATTAGCATTCTGAGAGTGAAGAGGGGCAGAGAGAATTTCAGTAATTGGTGAGTAGGTATTAAATAATTAAGCAAGACTATCAAATCAATAATGAAAATACAGGGGCTGGTGCTGCAGCATCCCATACATGTGTCGGTTCAAGTCCCGGCTGCTCCAAACCAGCTCCCTGCTAATGCACCTGGGCAAACAGTGGGAGATGGCCCAAGTGCTTGGGCCCCTGCACCCAAGTGGGAAACCCAGAAGAAGCTCCTGGCTCCTGCCTTCAGCCTGGGCAAGTCCTGGCCTTTGAGGCCATTTCAGGAGTGAACCAGCAAGTGGATGATGGATCTCTCTCTCTCTGTCCCTCTGTCCCTCTCCCTCCCTTCCCCCACCCCACCTCTCTGTAACTCTGCCTTTCAAATAAATAAATAAATTTAAAAAAAAAAGAAAAAGAAAATATGGAAGACTCAGAACTTACTGATTTCAAGTATGGCTGGCAATCTGGTTGTGAAATTGCCTTTGTAGGCTAAGGAAAGACAAATACTGTGATTTAAAAAGGGTTTCGATTTAGCTTAGAAATATGATTGACAGAGAAAGGACTGAGAAGGTATAACATAGACTACAAAATCTAAGTTAAAGGCTAGAGAAATAGACAAGACTGATGGGCTGTAAGTGTGGGGTAAAAGAATGGAATGTCTCAAGGGTGTCAAAGGGCTACAGCAATGGAAGCAGTTGGGTAAATGAGTTGGAAAGTTAGAAAGTAAAGATTATAGTAAAAGAATCAATTTCTGATAATGACTATTCCTATTTGGGTCTTAAATCTTCCCTACTTCATCTCTGAATGCAACTGTAATCCATTTTTAATCTGTATTTAATTTTATTATTTTCTCATTGCCTCAACTATTTTACCTTCTTCTTTTTATTTTTATTTTTTTTTATTTTTTGACAGGCAAAGTTAGAGAGTATGAGAGAGAGGCAGAGAAAAGGTCTTCCTTCTGTTGGTTTACACCCCAAGAGGCCGCTACGGCTGGAGCGCTGTGCCGATTCGAAGCCAGGAGCCAGGTGCTTCTCCTGGTCTCCCGTGCAGGTGCAGGGCCCAAGCACCTGGGCCATCCTCCACTGACATCTGGGACACAGCAGAGAGCTGGACTGGAAGAGGGGCAACCGGGACAGAATCCGGCACCCCAACTGGGACTAGAACCCGGGGTGCCGGCGCCACAGGCGGAGGATTAGCCTATTGAGCCAAGGCGCCGGCCTGCCTCAACTATTTTAGCTAATTCTTTTTATTCATTGCCCTGTATGCAATTCTTTCCAGCAATTTAAAGTAACTCTTTGGAAACATGAAAACATTAACTAATTTGTATATTTCAATATACTTCTCTTATAGCATGTTTCTAGATCTATTGCCATTTATTCTCCATTCTCTGAATTTAGTTAATTTATTTTCAATATTCTTAGTAAGATGAAATATTCATTACTAAGTAAATGACATAGCGATAGGTTAGAAGTGTTATAGTCGGCCGGCGCCGCGGCTCACTAGGCTAATCCTCCGCCTAGCGGCGCCGGCACACCGGGTTCTAGTCCCGGTCGGGGCGCCGGATTCTGTCCCGGTTGCCCCTCTTCCAGGCCAGCCCTCTGCTGTGGCCCGGGAGTGCAGTGGAGGATGGCCCAGGTGCTTGGGCCCTGCACCCCATGGGAGACCAGGAAAAGCACCTGGCTCCTGGCTCCTGCCATCGGATCAGCGCGGTGCGCCGGCCGCAGCGCGCCGGCCGCGGCGGCCATTGGAGGGTGAACCAACGGCAAAAGGAAGACCTTTCTCTCTGTCTCTCTCTCTCACTGTCCACTCTGCCTGTCAAAAAAAAAAAAAAAAAAAAAAAAAAAAAAAAAAAGTGTTATAGTCAACAACTAGAAGAGCAAGACTGGGTCACAGGTCTCACAACCCCTTCACTGACACATTCATCTCTTGATTTGTGTGATAAAATTAATCATAATTATAAATATTTACTGAGTAGCAATCTTATTCAACACAGAGTTCTTAATACTTTACAGTAATTATTTTATTTATTTATCACAAATGCACATGACAGTTAGTATTAACTCATTTAGATTTAGGAAAATTGAGGCTTAGGAAAACTAATGTGTCCTGATTAACACAGATAAGAAGTAGGCAAAGCCATGTAAGGTCCCCAGTAGTCTGACCCTACAGTCCATTCTCCTTATCTCTATACACCATTTGCCTGTTATTGGTAAGCTCAAGTTGCATTTTTTTTGTTTAACAAGCACACATGTGCTTCTATCAAGTTACACTGAATTGAAATTCTTTGGTAGTCTTTATAAAACTGCTATATTTTTATCCTTGCACTGTGCCAGAGATGCAATAGATACCTAATAAATATTTGATTATTTAAAGTTCTGTTCAATCAGTACCTTGCACAAACTCTGATTCTCTTATTGTCATCACAATGATTAATTTAAGTATTGATTAGAGTAGGAGTGAATCTAGATTCTTGTAGAAACTTCACTTCATCATTCTTATAGCATAAATGCTTAATTGAAAAAGGCTACTTGTGGCCAGCGCCACGGCTTAATAGCTAATCCTCCACCTGCAGCGCCGACACCCCTGGTTCTAGTCCCGGTCCAGGCGCCAGATTCTGTCCCAGTTGCTCCTCTTCCAGGACAGCTCTCTGCTGTGGCCCAGGAGTGCAGTGGAGGATGGCCCAGGTGCTTGGGCCCTGCATGGGAGACCAGGAAAAGCACCTGGCTCCTGGCTTCAGATCAGCACAGTGCGCCAGCTGCAGTGCGCTGGCCACAGCGGCCGTTGGGGGGTGAACCCAAGTGCCTGGACCCTTACGCTCACATGGGAGAACCATAAGAAACTGACTCCTGGCTTCGGATCCACCTAGCTCTGGCCATTGAGGCCATTTGGAGAGTGAACCAGGAAATGGAAAACCTTTCTCTCTCTCTCTGCCTCTGCCTCTCTCTTAACTCTGCCTTTCAAATAAATAAATAAATAAATCTTAAAAAAGTCTTTTTAAAATTGGCTAAATAAATGACTAGATATTTCCCAAAAGAAAAATACAAATAGCCAATTAGTGTATGGGAACAGCAGTCAACATTACTAACTATCGGGAAAATGTAAGTTAAAAACATGAGATGTTATCTCATACCTGCTAGAATGGCCATTACCAAAAATTATTAAAGATAAGAAGTGTTGAAGAGAATGTGGAGAAAGGGGAAGATTTGTATATTATTGGCAGGAAGGTAAATACAACCAACCATTACAGAAAATTCCTCAAAAAATAAAAATAGGAGCACTACATGATCAAACAATCTCACTAACAGTGATATACCCAAAAGAATTGAAATCGGTTCATCAAAGAAATATCTTTCTATGTTCACAGTAGCTGCGACATAGCATTGACCAAAGTTTCCAGCAATGTTTTTTTAAACAGAATTTAAACACCTCTGATCCTATTGACAAGATAACTCCCATCAGATTTACCAAGTTATGTTAGTCCTACCAGTAAATTTTGGAGAAACCCAAGTCCTCTTTATAAATTTCTCAGTAATAACTGGGTTTCCTATGTTTACTATGATATTGCAGATTAGTCACCTATAAGGGAGAAAGTAATTTAGCCATATAAATATATGTGTTCAGTTCTTGGAAAGGAATTTCACATTATAAACAAAATCATTGGCATTGGGCTATAGGACATAATCATGGCCTCACCAAACTATCTCATTTCACTGGGCAACATTGCTAACCTGGGAAATAGAGAGTTGTAGGACCAGTGATCACAGCATTACATCTACAAGGGTTCATGTCATTTCTTTTCATCTGTGGAGTGGGAGATGTTATATGCCCACCAAAATCTTTGGCAGATAAAATCAGTTATATACTCTCTCTTCCTTTTTTTTTTTTTTTTTTTTTTTTTCCAGTAACCCCAGGAGCCATGTGTTCCTGGGACACATACGAAAAGAAAGGAAAAGTTCAGGTTATGGCCTCATTAAGGCCTAACTGGAATTCTATGTTTTACTGTTAAGGAACCACTGAAATATTCCAGAAAAAAAAAAAAAAGGTTTTGGAGTATGATTGCGTAGTCAGAGCACAGAAAATGAATTTGACAGAAAACAAATGATACGAAGGAATGGGTCATTACAGAACATAGGTAAGAAATGATGAAAGCCTAAAATAAGAGAGGAATTGACAATAGAGATCTTCAATAACATTTAGAGCAGTTAGGAGAATAGAGTTGATAGGAGTCTATGACAACAGAATGACAATTAAGAGTCAAGGGTGGGGGCCGGTGCCATGGCTCACTTGGTTAATCCTCCGCCTGCAGCTCCAGCATCTCATATGGGCTCTGAGTTCTAGTCCCGGTTGCTCCTCTTCCAGTCCAGCTCTCTGCTGTGGCCCACGAGGGCAGTGGAGGATGGCCCAAGTGCGTGGGCTCCTGCAGCCGCATGGGACACCAGGAAGAAACACCTGGTTCCTGGCTTCAGATTGGCGTAGCGCCGGCCTTATCGGCCATTTGGGGGGTGAACCAACAGAAGGAAGACCTTTCTCTCTGTCTCTCCCTCTCACTATCTGTATCTCTACCTGTCAAATTAAAAAAAAAAAAAAAGTCAAGGGTGATACTATATTTTCCATTTAGGTAACTGACTTTGTAATGGGACACACTATCACATGAAAATAAAATCCGAAAGGAAATAATTATCCTATCTCAGTTTCCTTCACAGTTGTTAGTCTATATCTTTATTATCATTTTTACATAAATTTAGTCTGTCAGTACTTACAAATACTTTCAAAGATATCAAATGCACTAATTACACAAAGTTTTTTTTTTCATCAAAGTCGAGTTGTCTTTCTAAAATCATAATTCCATATTCCATATACTGGAAATAGTTTATACACATTTTCTTATGTTAATTGCATTTTAATATCTTACATTTTTTAGTTTTATTTATTTGAGGGGCAGGGAGACAGAGACAGAGACAAAGATCCCATCCACTGGTTCATTCTCAAAATGCCCACACACTCGCGTCTGGGGTTAGCCAAAATTAAGAGCTAGTAACTCAATCCAGGTATCCACATAGCAGAAACTTAACTACATGATCCATCAACATTGCCTTTCAGGGTGCACATCACCAGGAATTTCAGATTAAAATCAGGGCTGGGACTCAGACCCAGGAGCCACAATATGTGATATGGGCAACGCAACAGGCAGCTTAACCACTAAGCCAATGCTCACCCCTAACATTTTCTATTTTTAGATTTCAGATATTTAGAACAACATCTTTTTGACCAAATCCATAAATTCTTGCCAAACTCGGATAAAAATCTCATACATTTGAGTCCGTACTAAACATTACCTTAAATTTTCATATACATTCTATCTCATCACTGATAAAATCATAGTTGTTGGTGTCTGGAGAAGGACCACAACAACCAGTTTGTGAAAAAAAAAAAAAAAAGTAAAAATTTTGACTTCCGTCAAATTTTCATGATTTAATGCCAACATTAAATCCTTAAGCTCAAACACTTCAGAGCTAGTCTTAACAGTGTCTTGGAGTATTATCATCGGTTATCTTCCCCTGATTCTTCATATCAGTTACCGAAACTCTAAGAGTAGACCTCATCCTCACGCCTCCTCAGGAGCATCCTCTGTGACTATCATGATTAGAGCAATCTCTCCTTGTATGCTGGTGAAGATCCAGTTACCACCCCTTTGTAGCCACTATTAGAGTTGAAAGTTTCCATTTCCTTTTATGACTCTTTAATTGCTATTTGTTTCCTCTACCTGATTGTAAACTCCTTTACATGGTGGGAACTTTCTTCCCACCATGGTGTCTCTGAGTGTTTACCAGAATAGCTTAGTACTTCAAGGCATTCATTAAAAATGTGCTCAATTAATAAATGAGTATAATATTTTGGTTTTGTCCACTAAATTAACATTTTATTTTATTTAAAGCATAGATATCCTCATGCCTCTTTGGACAATAGCATGCTTACTAAAAATGTGAGTGTAAATACTGTTTAAAAATATATGGAAACTCTACAAAAATAATGTTTTAGGACATTTAGCTCTTATTAACCCCAAAGGATCATGTAACATCAAGAAAAAAAAAAAAAGTGATGCAGCAGCCTCCAGGTCTCCAGACTCAGCAAGATATTGCAAAGTGACTTAAACTATTGACTGTCACAGTTCCATATTTTTATTCTCTTCTTCCTTTCAGGAACCTCCAAGACAAGAGGTCAATTTAGTCCCATTTTAACCTTAAAAAAGAATTTAGTGTTCTTGACAGGTGTCAGATTACAAGTCCTTAGAGACACCGTTTCCTGTTTGCCATCAGGGCATTTATTACATAGACAGCTGTACGTGATTTTGCTTCTTCTTCCCCTGTTTCTTACCTTTTCCACAGACCACAACCCTGACCCACAGAGAGCAAATCCGGGTGCAAGAAGTAATTCAGTCTCCTGGCTTTTAAATCACTAATCCTTAGCACATTCTATGACAGTATCAGCAAGCACCACTTACAGTAATGTTTTCTTATATGAGGTTTGTGTGATACCATACATTGTTCCCTATAATATGAACAGAAATAATCAATACAGTTTACAAGTTACTGAATTATGTAATGTTACAATTTATGTATGTATGTTATAAGGTATGTAATCTGAACTCTATTCATTGTGGTTGTTCTCTTCGATGCCATAATTATTGCCTTAGAATCATATTAAATTTGTCTTAATGATCACAAAATGTAGTGTCAGAATTTTTATCCTTTTTCCTCCTTCAAATATTCTGAATTTTAGGAAAGAATAAGTTAAAGCCAGTGGTCTACAAATGTTTCTTCCTGAAGCATTTTCCATGCCTTAGTTTCATTAGCTAGTCTGGGGAATTTTCTGAGGAAGCTTCTAATAGCCTTCCAGTCAAATGTTTCAAAACACTCAATAGTTCACCTCATTTCACATAATATGAATAAACTCAAGGCAATAGTTGGAGATGATCTCCACAAACAGGAGATTCCCTGGGCTGTGGATGCTGACAGCATCACATTTATAAACTTTGAGACCACCTTTTCTTCAGAAGGAGGATCTATTTTGTGTTTCAGCTCAACAAACTTCCCAACAACATGAGGAAGATGGCAATCCAGCATGGATATGTGATCAGTACCAGCCTGAGAGGAAGGGTATAAGACTGTGGCTGATGAAGCCAACACTTTATATGTAAGGTAGGCATTCACACCACTAGCCACATCAGTGCTGCAGATTTTGCCTGACACTTCATCCCATTGGACATTCACCTTCTTATCAGGCAGAGCTTCAGTTTGAGTATCAGAATTTCTTTGACAGTTTTTTTTTTT